>NW_028275033.1:0-148292 GCF_037043125.1 Eumetopias jubatus
CCTTATGCTTCCTCACATAATACATATCCATACTCATCCTTCCTCATGGAACGGCCGCACTTCCACAGCGGTGTTTTGTAGAAATAAGTGTATAGCACTTTCCTTACGCTTCCTCCGATTTACAGACACACACCTCTATAGGGGACAACTTGTGACTTGGTGGTAACATTCGACCCACATTTTTCTTCACAATTCAGCCTATGGCATTTTCCTTGCGCTTTCACGCGAAGAACTGAAAACACTTCTAGCTTCCTGAAACAAGATCTGAGGAGGGAGAAACTTTCGACACAACTTCTTTCTCAAGCAGTGGTACATGACACAGTATTTGTGCCTTCACTGCGAACGTTGGAAATTGCTTCCATCTTCGTCCCTGTAGGTGGTAGTGGAAAGACTATTTCCCTGCAGCTTTGTTTCTTGAGAGGTGAGTATAAGAACCTTCCCTTAGAGAGCAGCACATATATCTCCAAGGGCTTCTATCTTCAAGAACCAAGATGTTCGCACGAAAACCTGTTTCACGAGGCCTTCTTTCTCAGAGTTCAGTGTAAGGCTACTAGGCCTGAAGGGAGCCCACGTCCATTTGAAGACCCATCCACCTGCATGACACAGGACTTAAAGGAGAGAAACCCTCTGCACAACGTGTTCCCCGCTGTACAGGAAGGCACGTTCCACCTCTTTCCTTGCACACAATGTTTAACAAGCTGCTTCCAACCTTACGAAAAGAGATGGTAGTCGAAGGACGGCAACACTCTAGATTTGTTCTTAGAGTTAAAGAAACGAGTGCCATCTTCCTTAGGCTTGCTCACATCATCCATTTCCATACATCGTTCTTCATGTCACGACTGTAGGCACATTCGCCACGGAGAGTTAAGTCTAGACCATGTCCCTTACGCGTTCACACCCGCTAGGGAAAACACTTTCATCGCACTGAAACCATAGGACAGCTGAGGGAAGCCTACTTCAGAAGAGGTTTCTCCAGCACCGTCACAGGGCCCATTCAAGATGCCTTCACCGTTTCATGCTAAAGTGCTTCTCATCCTTACGTGTATGGCTTTCCTGATGGATTTCCTTCTCACAATGAAAACCTTGACACGTTCCATCTGTTCTCTCTCCTACTCTTGAAAACACTTCCCACGGAACAAGATTCGAATGGGGACAGACATTCTACACTAAGTATGTCTGTGGGACAGGCACGGGGCACATTCCTTGCGATTCACACTTTACATTGGAAAAGTCTACCATGTTCAGGGTGAGATGTTAGTAGAAACACGGTTTCTCTGCAGTGGTGTTTCTTCAGACTGATTAGTACTCCCTTGGTTTAGGATTCAACACATACGTTCTGTGAGTATGAATTCCTCGCGAACCCAGGTGGGAGCTCGAAGTCGCGTTTGAGATAGACTTGGTTCTCACAGATTTGTGTATGCCTTTCCTCTGCCTAACTCGCATACTTTGGAAGACGCTTCTATCTTCGTGACCCATGCATGGTGTTCGTTGAGAAAAGCCCTCCGTAAGAAGTTGTTCCGCGAGTAAGGTCGATCACGCTTCCCCTCTGCTTTCTTTCACACTTTGCCTCAAGCCGCTTCGTTTCTTAGCAGAGGAGGTGGCAGTCGAAAGACCGCACCTCCACAGCGCTGTTTTGTAGACCCAAGTGTATAGCACATTCCTTACGCTTCCTCTCATTTCCAGACATACACCTCTCTAGGAGACAACGAGTGTTTTGCTTATGCTTCTCTCTACCGAAACAAGATCTGAGTTGGAGAAGCTTTCGACACGACTTCTTTCTCAAGCAGCGCTATATGGCCCAGTACCTGTGCCTTCGCTGTGACCGTTGGAACGTTCTTCCATCTTCTTCCCAGTAGATGGCAGTAGAAGGACTATCTCCCTCTACCGTGTTGTTCCTTGAGAGGTGAGTGTAAGGCACTGACACATATAGCTCAGAAGGCTTCATTCTTCCCGAACCAAGATGTGAGCTCGAAATCAGTTTTCACACGCCGTTGTTTCTCTGAGTTCAGCGTAAGGCTCTGCTGAGGCTAGCTCGCCTACATTTGAAGGCCTTCCAACTTCATGACAGAAGCCTTCACACTTGGTGTAAAGCCGCTTCGATCCTTAGGAAAGCAGAAGGGAGTCGAAGGACCGCTCCTCCACAGCATTGTTCTTGAAGAATTAATTGCAGAGCTCGTTGCTTATGCTTCCTCCGATTTCCATACACACACCTCTATAGGGGACAACTTGTGAGTTGGTGATAACATTCGACCCACATTTTTCTTTACAATTCAGCCTATGGCATTTTCCTTACGCTTTCACGCAAAGAACTGAAAATGTTTCTAGCTTCCTGAAACAAGATCTGAGTAGGGAGAAACTTTCGACACAACTTCTTTCTCAAGCAGTGGTACCTGACACAGATTTGTGCCTTCACTGCGAACGTTGGAAATTGCTTCCATCTTCATCCCTGTAGGTGGTAGTGGAAAGACTATTTCCCTGCAGCTTTGTTTCTTGAGAGGTGAGTATAAGAACCTTCCCTTAGAGAGCAACACATATATCTCCAAGGGCTTCTATCTTCAAGAACCAAGATGTTCGCACGAAAACCTGTTTGACGAGGCCTTCTTTCTCAGAGTTCAGTGTAAGGCTACCAGGCCTGAAGGGAGCCCACGTCCATTTGAAGCCCCATCCACCTGCATGACACAGGACTTAAAGGAGAGAAGCTCTCTGCACAACGTGTTTCCCGATGTACAGGAATGCGCGTTCCACCTCTTTCCTTGCACACAAGGTTTAACAAGCTGCTTCCTTCCTTACTAAAAGAGATGGTAGTCGAAGGACGGCAACAAAATAGATTTGTTCTTAGAGTTAAACAAACGTATGCCATCTTCCTTAGGCTTGCTCACATCATCCATTTCCCATACATTGTTCTTCATGTCATGACTGTAGGCACATTCGACACGGAGAGTTAAGTCTAGCCCATGTCCCTTGCGCCTTCACCCCACTACGGAAAACATTTTCATCTCACTGAAACCATAGGACACCTGAGGGAAGCCTACTTCAGAAGAGGTTTCTCCAGCACCGTCACAGGGCCCTTTCAAGATGCCTTCTCCGTTTCATGCTAAAGTTCTTCTCATTCTTACGTGTATGGCTTTCCTAATGGATTTCTTTCTCACAGTGAAAACCTTGACACGTTCCATCTGCTCTCTCTCCTACTCTTGAAAACACTTCTCACAGAACAAGGTTCGAATGGGGACAGACATTCTACAGTAAGTATGTCTGTGGGACAGGCACGGGGCACATTCCTTGCGATTTCACACTTACATGGGTAACGTCTACCATGTTCAGGGAAGATGTTAGTAGAAACACGGTTTCTCTGCAGTGGTGTTTCTTCAGACTGCATAGTACTCCCTTTGTTTAGGATTCAGCCCATACGTTTTGTGACTATGAATTCCTCGCGAACCCAGATGGGAGCTCGAAGTCGCGTTTGAGATGGACTTGCTTCGCAGAGATTCATGTATGCCTTTCCTTTGGCGAAGTCACATACATTTGAAAACCCTTCCCTCTTCGTGACCCATGGTGTTCCTTGAGAAAAGCCCTCCATAAGAAGTTGTTCGGCGACTAAGGTATGTCTCTCTTCCTTCCCCTCCGTACTCTTTCACACTTTGCTTCAAGCCGCTTCGTTCCTTAGCAAAGCAGATGGCAGTCGAAGGACCGCACCGCCACAGCGTTGTTTCTTCGACTTAAGTGTATCACACGTCCCTTATGCTTCCTCCTATTTCCAGACACACACCTCTCTAGGGGACTACTAGTGGGTTGGTTGTCACATTCGACCCACATTTTTCTTCACAATTCAGCGTGTGGCGTTTTCCTGGTGTTTTCAAACAAAGTACTGACAAGGCTTCTATCTTCCCGAAACAAGATCTGAGTTGGGAGAGGCTTTCGATACAAGTTCGTTCTCAAGCAGTGGTATATGGCACAGTATTTGTGCCTTCGCTTTTAACGTCGGGACTTTCCTCCATTTTCTTCCCTGTAGATGGTAGTGGAAAGGCGATTTCTCTACCGTTTTGTTCCCTTGAGAGCTGAGTGTTAGACACTTACACCTATATCTCCAAAGGCTTCACGCTTCCCGAACCAAGAGGTTAGCAGGAAATCCTGTTGGACGTGGCCTTGTTTCTCTGAGTTCAGTGGAAGGCGCTGCTGAGGCGAGCTCGCGTACATTTGAAGGCCCTTCCAACTTCATGACACAAGACTTTGGTGCAGAGAAACCCTCCACACAACGTGTTCCTCACCGTAGTGTACCGCGCTTTCCGTCTCTTTCCTTTTACACTACGTTGTAAAAAGGTGCTTCCATCCGTAGGGAAAGAGCTGGTCGTCGAAGGACGGCAAACCTCTAGATTTGTTCTTAGAGTTAACCATGGGTAGGCAATCCTCCTTATGCTTCCTCACATAATACATATCCATACTCATCCTTCCTCATGGAACGGCCGCACTTCCACAGCGGTGTTTTGTAGAAATAAGTGTATAGCACTTTCCTTACGCTTCCTCCGATTTACAGACACACACCTCTATAGGGGACAACTTGTGACTTGGTGGTAACATTCGACCCACATTTTTCTTCACAATTCAGCCTATGGCATTTTCCTTGCGCTTTCACGCGAAGAACTGAAAACACTTCTAGCTTCCTGAAACAAGATCTGAGGAGGGAGAAACTTTCGACACAACTTCTTTCTCAAGCAGTGGTACATGACACAGTATTTGTGCCTTCACTGCGAACGTTGGAAATTGCTTCCATCTTCGTCCCTGTAGGTGGTAGTGGAAAGACTATTTCCCTGCAGCTTTGTTTCTTGAGAGGTGAGTATAAGAACCTTCCCTTAGAGAGCAGCACATATATCTCCAAGGGCTTCTATCTTCAAGAACCAAGATGTTCGCACGAAAACCTGTTTGACGAGGCCTTCTTTCTCAGAGTTCAGTGTAAGGCTACTAGGCCTGAAGGGAGCCCACGTCCATTTGAAGACCCATCCACCTGCATGACACAGGACTTAAAGGAGAGAAACCCTCTGCACAACGTGTTCCCCGCTGTACAGGAAGGCACGTTCCACCTCTTTCCTTGCACACAATGTTTAACAAGCTGCTTCCAACCTTACGAAAAGAGATGGTAGTCGAAGGACGGCAACACTCTAGATTTGTTCTTAGAGTTAAAGAAACGAGTGCCATCTTCCTTAGGCTTGCTCACATCATCCATTTCCATACATCGTTCTTCATGTCACGACTGTAGGCACATTCGCCACGGAGAGTTAAGTCTAGACCATGTCCCTTACGCGTTCACACCCGCTAGGGAAAACACTTTCATCGCACTGAAACCATAGGACAGCTGAGGGAAAGCCTACTTCAGAAGAGGTTTCTCCAGCACCGTCACAGGGCCCATTCAAGATGCCTTCACCGTTTCATGCTAAAGTGCTTCTCATCCTTACGTGTATGGCTTTCCTGATGGATTTCCTTCTCACAATGAAAACCTTGACACGTTCCATCTGTTCTCTCTCCTACTCTTGAAAACACTTCCCACGGAACAAGATTCGAATGGGGACAGACATTCTACACTAAGTATGTCTGTGGGACAGGCACGGGGCACATTCCTTGCGATTTCACACTTTACATTGGAAAAGTCTACCATGTTCAGGGTGAGATGTTAGTAGAAACACGGTTTCTCTGCAGTGGTGTTTCTTCAGACTGATTAGTACTCCTTGGTTTAGGATTCAACACATACGTTCTGTGAGTATGAATTCCTCGCGAACCCAGGTGGGAGCTCGAAGTCGCGTTTGAGATAGACTTGGTTCTCACAGATTTGTGTATGCCTTTCCTCTGCCTAACTCGCATACTTTGGAAGACGCTTCTATCTTCGTGACCCATGCATGGTGTTCGTTGAGAAAAGCCCTCCGTAAGAAGTTGTTCCGCGAGTAAGGTCGATCACGCTTCCCCTCTGCTTTCTTTCACACTTTGCCTCAAGCCGCTTCGTTTCTTAGCAGAGGAGGTGGCAGTCGAAAGACCGCACCTCCACAGCGCTGTTTTGTAGACCCAAGTGTATAGCACATTCCTTACGCTTCCTCTCATTTCCAGACATACACCTCTCTAGGAGACAACGAGTGTTTTGCTTATGCTTCTCTCTACCGAAACAAGATCTGAGTTGGGAGAAGCTTTCGACACGACTTCTTTCTCAAGCAGCGCTATATGGCCCAGTACCTGTGCCTTCGCTGTGACCGTTGGAACGTTCTTCCATCTTCTTCCCAGTAGATGGCAGTAGAAGGACTATCTCCCTCTACCGTGTTGTTCCTTGAGAGGTGAGTGTAAGGCACTGACACATATAGCTCAGAAGGCTTCATTCTTCCCGAACCAAGATGTGAGCTCGAAATCAGTTTTCACATGCCGTTGTTTCTCTGAGTTCAGCGTAAGGCTCTGCTGAGGCTAGCTCGCCTACATTTGAAGGCCTTCCAACTTCATGACAGAAGCCTTCACACTTGGTGTAAAGCCGCTTCGATCCTTAGGAAAGCAGAAGGGAGTCGAAGGACCGCTCCTCCACAGCATTGTTCTTGAAGAATTAATTGCAGAGCTCGTTGCTTATGCTTCCTCCGATTTCCATACACACACCTCTATAGGGGACAACTTGTGAGTTGGTGATAACATTCGACCCACATTTTTCTTTACAATTCAGCCTATGGCATTTTCCTTACGCTTTCACGCAAAGAACTGAAAATGTTTCTAGCTTCCTGAAACAAGATCTGAGTAGGGAGAAACTTTCGACACAACTTCTTTCTCAAGCAGTGGTACCTGACACAGATTTGTGCCTTCACTGCGAACGTTGGAAATTGCTTCCATCTTCATCCCTGTAGGTGGTAGTGGAAAGACTATTTCCCTGCAGCTTTGTTTCTTGAGAGGTGAGTATAAGAACCTTCCCTTAGAGAGCAACACATATATCTCCAAGGGCTTCTATCTTCAAGAACCAAGATGTTCGCACGAAAACCTGTTTGACGAGGCCTTCTTTCTCAGAGTTCAGTGTAAGGCTACCAGGCCTGAAGGGAGCCCACGTCCATTTGAAGCCCCATCCACCTGCATGACACAGGACTTAAAGGAGAGAAGCTCTCTGCACAACGTGTTTCCCGATGTACAGGAATGCGCGTTCCACCTCTTTCCTTGCACACAAGGTTTAACAAGCTGCTTCCTTCCTTACTAAAAGAGATGGTAGTCGAAGGACGGCAACAAAATAGATTTGTTCTTAGAGTTAAACAAACGTATGCCATCTTCCTTAGGCTTGCTCACATCATCCATTTCCATACATTGTTCTTCATGTCATGACTGTAGGCACATTCGACACGGAGAGTTAAGTCTAGCCCATGTCCCTTGCGCCTTCACCCCCACTACGGAAAACATTTTCATCTCACTGAAACCATAGGACACCTGAGGGAAGCCTACTTCAGAAGAGGTTTCTCCAGCACCGTCACAGGGCCCTTTCAAGATGCCTTCTCCGTTTCATGCTAAAGTTCTTCTCATTCTTACGTGTATGGCTTTCCTAATGGATTTCTTTCTCACAGTGAAAACCTTGACACGTTCCATCTGCTCTCTCTCCTACTCTTGAAAACACTTCTCACAGAACAAGGTTCGAATGGGGACAGACATTCTACAGTAAGTATGTCTGTGGGACAGGCACGGGGCACATTCCTTGCGATTTCACACTTACATGGGTAACGTCTACCATGTTCAGGGAAGATGTTAGTAGAAACACGGTTTCTCTGCAGTGGTGTTTCTTCAGACTGCATAGTACTCCCTTTGTTTAGGATTCAGCCCATACGTTTTGTGACTATGAATTCCTCGCGAACCCAGATGGGAGCTCGAAGTCGCGTTTGAGATGGACTTGCTTCGCAGAGATTCATGTATGCCTTTCCTTTGGCGAAGTCACATACATTTGAAAACCCTTCCCTCTTCGTGACCCATGGTGTTCCTTGAGAAAAGCCCTCCATAAGAAGTTGTTCGGCGACTAAGGTATGTCTCTCTTCCTTCCCCTCCGTACTCTTTCACACTTTGCTTCAAGCCGCTTCGTTCCTTAGCAAAGCAGATGGCAGTCGAAGGACCGCACCGCCACAGCGTTGTTTCTTCGACTTAAGTGTATCACACGTCCCTTATGCTTCCTCCTATTTCCAGACACACACCTCTCTAGGGGACTACTAGTGGGTTGGTTGTCACATTCGACCCACATTTTTCTTCACAATTCAGCGTGTGGCGTTTTCCTGGTGTTTTCAAACAAAGTACTGACAAGGCTTCTATCTTCCCGAAACAAGATCTGAGTTGGGAGAGGCTTTCGATACAAGTTCGTTCTCAAGCAGTGGTATATGGCACAGTATTTGTGCCTTCGCTTTTAACGTCGGGACTTTCCTCCATTTTCTTCCCTGTAGATGGTAGTGGAAAGGCGATTTCTCTACCGTTTTGTTCCTTGAGAGCTGAGTGTTAGACACTTACACCTATATCTCCAAAGGCTTCACGCTTCCCGAACCAAGAGGTTAGCAGGAAATCCTGTTGGACGTGGCCTTGTTTCTCTGAGTTCAGTGGAAGGCGCTGCTGAGGCGAGCTCGCGTACATTTGAAGGCCCTTCCAACTTCATGACACAAGACTTTGGTGCAGAGAAACCCTCCACACAACGTGTTCCTCACCGTAGTGTACCGCGCTTTCCGTCTCTTTCCTTTTACACTACGTTGTAAAAAGGTGCTTCCATCCGTAGGGAAAGAGCTGGTCGTCGAAGGACGGCAAACCTCTAGATTTGTTCTTAGAGTTAACCATGGGTAGGCAATCCTCCTTATGCTTCCTCACATAATACATATCCATACTCATCCTTCCTCATGGAACGGCCGCACTTCCACAGCGGTGTTTTGTAGAAATAAGTGTATAGCACTTTCCTTACGCTTCCTCCGATTTACAGACACACACCTCTATAGGGGACAACTTGTGACTTGGTGGTAACATTCGACCCACATTTTTCTTCACAATTCAGCCTATGGCATTTTCCTTGCGCTTTCACGCGAAGAACTGAAAACACTTCTAGCTTCCTGAAACAAGATCTGAGGAGGGAGAAACTTTCGACACAACTTCTTTCTCAAGCAGTGGTACATGACACAGTATTTGTGCCTTCACTGCGAACGTTGGAAATTGCTTCCATCTTCGTCCCTGTAGGTGGTAGTGGAAAGACTATTTCCCTGCAGCTTTGTTTCTTGAGAGGTGAGTATAAGAACCTTCCCTTAGAGAGCAGCACATATATCTCCAAGGGCTTCTATCTTCAAGAACCAAGATGTTCGCACGAAAACCTGTTTGACGAGGCCTTCTTTCTCAGAGTTCAGTGTAAGGCTACTAGGCCTGAAGGGAGCCCACGTCCATTTGAAGACCCATCCACCTGCATGACACAGGACTTAAAGGAGAGAAACCCTCTGCACAACGTGTTCCCCGCTGTACAGGAAGGCACGTTCCACCTCTTTCCTTGCACACAATGTTTAACAAGCTGCTTCCAACCTTACGAAAAGAGATGGTAGTCGAAGGACGGCAACACTCTAGATTTGTTCTTAGAGTTAAAGAAACGAGTGCCATCTTCCTTAGGCTTGCTCACATCATCCATTTCCATACATCGTTCTTCATGTCACGACTGTAGGCACATTCGCCACGGAGAGTTAAGTCTAGACCATGTCCCTTACGCGTTCACACCCGCTAGGGAAAACACTTTCATCGCACTGAAACCATAGGACAGCTGAGGGAAGCCTACTTCAGAAGAGGTTTCTCCAGCACCGTCACAGGGCCCATTCAAGATGCCTTCACCGTTTCATGCTAAAGTGCTTCTCATCCTTACGTGTATGGCTTTCCTGATGGATTTCCTTCTCACAATGAAAACCTTGACACGTTCCATCTGTTCTCTCTCCTACTCTTGAAAACACTTCCCACGGAACAAGATTCGAATGGGGACAGACATTCTACACTAAGTATGTCTGTGGGACAGGCACGGGGCACATTCCTTGCGATTTCACACTTTACATTGGAAAAGTCTACCATGTTCAGGGTGAGATGTTAGTAGAAACACGGTTTCTCTGCAGTGGTGTTTCTTCAGACTGATTAGTACTCCCTTGGTTTAGGATTCAACACATACGTTCTGTGAGTATGAATTCCTCGCGAACCCAGGTGGGAGCTCGAAGTCGCGTTTGAGATAGACTTGGTTCTCACAGATTTGTGTATGCCTTTCCTCTGCCTAACTCGCATACTTTGGAAGACGCTTCTATCTTCGTGACCCATGCATGGTGTTCGTTGAGAAAAGCCCTCCGTAAGAAGTTGTTCCGCGAGTAAGGTCGATCACGCTTCCCCTCTGCTTTCTTTCACACTTTGCCTCAAGCCGCTTCGTTTCTTAGCAGAGGAGGTGGCAGTCGAAAGACCGCACCTCCACAGCGCTGTTTTGTAGACCCAAGTGTATAGCACATTCCTTACGCTTCCTCTCATTTCCAGACATACACCTCTCTAGGAGACAACGAGTGTTTTGCTTATGCTTCTCTCTACCGAAACAAGATCTGAGTTGGGAGAAGCTTTCGACACGACTTCTTTCTCAAGCAGCGCTATATGGCCCAGTACCTGTGCCTTCGCTGTGACCGTTGGAACGTTCTTCCATCTTCTTCCCAGTAGATGGCAGTAGAAGGACTATCTCCCTCTACCGTGTTGTTCCTTGAGAGGTGAGTGTAAGGCACTGACACATATAGCTCAGAAGGCTTCATTCTTCCCGAACCAAGATGTGAGCTCGAAATCAGTTTTCACACGCCGTTGTTTCTCTGAGTTCAGCGTAAGGCTCTGCTGAGGCTAGCTCGCCTACATTTGAAGGCCTTCCAACTTCATGACAGAAGCCTTCACACTTGGTGTAAAGCCGCTTCGATCCTTAGGAAAGCAGAAGGGAGTCGAAGGACCGCTCCTCCACAGCATTGTTCTTGAAGAATTAATTGCAGAGCTCGTTGCTTATGCTTCCTCCGATTTCCATACACACACCTCTATAGGGGACAACTTGTGAGTTGGTGATAACATTCGACCCACATTTTTCTTTACAATTCAGCCTATGGCATTTTCCTTACGCTTTCACGCAAAGAACTGAAAATGTTTCTAGCTTCCTGAAACAAGATCTGAGTAGGGAGAAACTTTCGACACAACTTCTTTCTCAAGCAGTGGTACCTGACACAGATTTGTGCCTTCACTGCGAACGTTGGAAATTGCTTCCATCTTCATCCCTGTAGGTGGTAGTGGAAAGACTATTTCCCTGCAGCTTTGTTTCTTGAGAGGTGAGTATAAGAACCTTCCCTTAGAGAGCAACACATATATCTCCAAGGGCTTCTATCTTCAAGAACCAAGATGTTCGCACGAAAACCTGTTTGACGAGGCCTTCTTTCTCAGAGTTCAGTGTAAGGCTACCAGGCCTGAAGGGAGCCCACGTCCATTTGAAGCCCCATCCACCTGCATGACACAGGACTTAAAGGAGAGAAGCTCTCTGCACAACGTGTTTCCCGATGTACAGGAATGCGCGTTCCACCTCTTTCCTTGCACACAAGGTTTAACAAGCTGCTTCCTTCCTTACTAAAAGAGATGGTAGTCGAAGGACGGCAACAAAATAGATTTGTTCTTAGAGTTAAACAAACGTATGCCATCTTCCTTAGGCTTGCTCACATCATCCATTTCCATACATTGTTCTTCATGTCATGACTGTAGGCACATTCGACACGGAGAGTTAAGTCTAGCCCATGTCCCTTGCGCCTTCACCCCCACTACGGAAAACATTTTCATCTCACTGAAACCATAGGACACCTGAGGGAAGCCTACTTCAGAAGAGGTTTCTCCAGCACCGTCACAGGGCCCTTTCAAGATGCCTTCTCCGTTTCATGCTAAAGTTCTTCTCATTCTTACGTGTATGGCTTTCCTAATGGATTTCTTTCTCACAGTGAAAACCTTGACACGTTCCATCTGCTCTCTCTCCTACTCTTGAAAACACTTCTCACAGAACAAGGTTCGAATGGGGACAGACATTCTACAGTAAGTATGTCTGTGGGACAGGCACGGGGCACATTCCTTGCGATTTCACACTTACATGGGTAACGTCTACCATGTTCAGGGAAGATGTTAGTAGAAACACGGTTTCTCTGCAGTGGTGTTTCTTCAGACTGCATAGTACTCCCTTTGTTTAGGATTCAGCCCATACGTTTTGTGACTATGAATTCCTCGCGAACCCAGATGGGAGCTCGAAGTCGCGTTTGAGATGGACTTGCTTCGCAGAGATTCATGTATGCCTTTCCTTTGGCGAAGTCACATACATTTGAAAACCCTTCCCTCTTCGTGACCCATGGTGTTCGTTGAGAAAAGCCCTCCATAAGAAGTTGTTCGGCGACTAAGGTATGTCTCTCTTCCTTCCCCTCCGTACTCTTTCACACTTTGCTTCAAGCCGCTTCGTTCCTTAGCAAAGCAGATGGCAGTCGAAGGACCGCACCGCCACAGCGTTGTTTCTTCGACTTAAGTGTATCACACGTCCCTTATGCTTCCTCCTATTTCCAGACACACACCTCTCTAGGGGACTACTAGTGGGTTGGTTGTCACATTCGACCCACATTTTTCTTCACAATTCAGCGTGTGGCGTTTTCCTGGTGTTTTCAAACAAAGTACTGACAAGGCTTCTATCTTCCCGAAACAAGATCTGAGTTGGGAGAGGCTTTCGATACAAGTTCGTTCTCAAGCAGTGGTATATGGCACAGTATTTGTGCCTTCGCTTTTAACGTCGGGACTTTCCTCCATTTTCTTCCCTGTAGATGGTAGTGGAAAGGCGATTTCTCTACCGTTTTGTTCCTTGAGAGCTGAGTGTTAGACACTTACACCTATATCTCCAAAGGCTTCACGCTTCCCGAACCAAGAGGTTAGCAGGAAATCCTGTTGGACGTGGCCTTGTTTCTCTGAGTTCAGTGGAAGGCGCTGCTGAGGCGAGCTCGCGTACATTTGAAGGCCCTTCCAACTTCATGACACAAGACTTTCGTGCAGAGAAACCCTCCACACAACGTGTTCCTCACCGTAGTGTACCGCGCTTTCCGTCTCTTTCCTTTTACACTACGTTGTAAAAAGGTGCTTCCATCCGTAGGGAAAGAGCTGGTCGTCGAAGGACGGCAAACCTCTAGATTTGTTCTTAGAGTTAACCATGGGTAGGCAATCCTCCTTATGCTTCCTCACATAATACATATCCATACTCATCCTTCCTCATGGAACGGCCGCACTTCCACAGCGGTGTTTTGTAGAAATAAGTGTATAGCACTTTCCTTACGCTTCCTCCGATTTACAGACACACACCTCTATAGGGGACAACTTGTGACTTGGTGGTAACATTCGACCCACATTTTTCTTCACAATTCAGCCTATGGCATTTTCCTTGCGCTTTCACGCGAAGAACTGAAAACACTTCTAGCTTCCTGAAACAAGATCTGAGGAGGGAGAAACTTTCGACACAACTTCTTTCTCAAGCAGTGGTACATGACACAGTATTTGTGCCTTCACTGCGAACGTTGGAAATTGCTTCCATCTTCGTCCCTGTAGGTGGTAGTGGAAAGACTATTTCCCTGCAGCTTTGTTTCTTGAGAGGTGAGTATAAGAACCTTCCCTTAGAGAGCAGCACATATATCTCCAAGGGCTTCTATCTTCAAGAACCAAGATGTTCGCACGAAAACCTGTTTGACGAGGCCTTCTTTCTCAGAGTTCAGTGTAAGGCTACTAGGCCTGAAGGGAGCCCACGTCCATTTGAAGACCCATCCACCTGCATGACACAGGACTTAAAGGAGAGAAACCCTCTGCACAACGTGTTCCCCGCTGTACAGGAAGGCACGTTCCACCTCTTTCCTTGCACACAATGTTTAACAAGCTGCTTCCAACCTTACGAAAAGAGATGGTAGTCGAAGGACGGCAACACTCTAGATTTGTTCTTAGAGTTAAAGAAACGAGTGCCATCTTCCTTAGGCTTGCTCACATCATCCATTTCCATACATCGTTCTTCATGTCACGACTGTAGGCACATTCGCCACGGAGAGTTAAGTCTAGACCATGTCCCTTACGCGTTCACACCCGCTAGGGAAAACACTTTCATCGCACTGAAACCATAGGACAGCTGAGGGAAGCCTACTTCAGAAGAGGTTTCTCCAGCACCGTCACAGGGCCCATTCAAGATGCCTTCACCGTTTCATGCTAAAGTGCTTCTCATCCTTACGTGTATGGCTTTCCTGATGGATTTCCTTCTCACAATGAAAACCTTGACACGTTCCATCTGTTCTCTCTCCTACTCTTGAAAACACTTCCCACGGAACAAGATTCGAATGGGGACAGACATTCTACACTAAGTATGTCTGTGGGACAGGCACGGGGCACATTCCTTGCGATTTCACACTTTACATTGGAAAAGTCTACCATGTTCAGGGTGAGATGTTAGTAGAAACACGGTTTCTCTGCAGTGGTGTTTCTTCAGACTGATTAGTACTCCCTTGGTTTAGGATTCAACACATACGTTCTGTGAGTATGAATTCCTCGCGAACCCAGGTGGGAGCTCGAAGTCGCGTTTGAGATAGACTTGGTTCTCACAGATTTGTGTATGCCTTTCCTCTGCCTAACTCGCATACTTTGGAAGACGCTTCTATCTTCGTGACCCATGCATGGTGTTCGTTGAGAAAAGCCCTCCGTAAGAAGTTGTTCCGCGAGTAAGGTCGATCACGCTTCCCCTCTGCTTTCTTTCACACTTTGCCTCAAGCCGCTTCGTTTCTTAGCAGAGGAGGTGGCAGTCGAAAGACCGCACCTCCACAGCGCTGTTTTGTAGACCCAAGTGTATAGCACATTCCTTACGCTTCCTCTCATTTCCAGACATACACCTCTCTAGGAGACAACGAGTGTTTTGCTTATGCTTCTCTCTACCGAAACAAGATCTGAGTTGGGAGAAGCTTTCGACACGACTTCTTTCTCAAGCAGCGCTATATGGCCCAGTACCTGTGCCTTCGCTGTGACCGTTGGAACGTTCTTCCATCTTCTTCCCAGTAGATGGCAGTAGAAGGACTATCTCCCTCTACCGTGTTGTTCC
Organism: Eumetopias jubatus; assembly: GCF_037043125.1. Classification (NCBI taxonomy): domain Eukaryota; kingdom Metazoa; phylum Chordata; class Mammalia; order Carnivora; family Otariidae; genus Eumetopias; species Eumetopias jubatus. The sequence goes on from NW_028275033.1 coordinate 15,119, forward strand.
TTGAGAGGTGAGTGTAAGGCACTGACACATATAGCTCAGAAGGCTTCATTCTTCCCGAACCAAGATGTGAGCTCGAAATCAGTTTTCACATGCCGTTGTTTCTCTGAGTTCAGCGTAAGGCTCTGCTGAGGCTAGCTCGCCTACATTTGAAGGCCTTCCAACTTCATGACAGAAGCCTTCACACTTGGTGTAAAGCCGCTTCGATCCTTAGGAAAGCAGAAGGGAGTCGAAGGACCGCTCCTCCACAGCATTGTTCTTGAAGAATTAATTGCAGAGCTCGTTGCTTATGCTTCCTCCGATTTCCATACACACACCTCTATAGGGGACAACTTGTGAGTTGGTGATAACATTCGACCCACATTTTTCTTTACAATTCAGCCTATGGCATTTTCCTTACGCTTTCACGCAAAGAACTGAAAATGTTTCTAGCTTCCTGAAACAAGATCTGAGTAGGGAGAAACTTTCGACACAACTTCTTTCTCAAGCAGTGGTACCTGACACAGATTTGTGCCTTCACTGCGAACGTTGGAAATTGCTTCCATCTTCATCCCTGTAGGTGGTAGTGGAAAGACTATTTCCCTGCAGCTTTGTTTCTTGAGAGGTGAGTATAAGAACCTTCCCTTAGAGAGCAACACATATATCTCCAAGGGCTTCTATCTTCAAGAACCAAGATGTTCGCACGAAAACCTGTTTGACGAGGCCTTCTTTCTCAGAGTTCAGTGTAAGGCTACCAGGCCTGAAGGGAGCCCACGTCCATTTGAAGCCCCATCCACCTGCATGACACAGGACTTAAAGGAGAGAAGCTCTCTGCACAACGTGTTTCCCGATGTACAGGAATGCGCGTTCCACCTCTTTCCTTGCACACAAGGTTTAACAAGCTGCTTCCTTCCTTACTAAAAGAGATGGTAGTCGAAGGACGGCAACAAAATAGATTTGTTCTTAGAGTTAAACAAACGTATGCCATCTTCCTTAGGCTTGCTCACATCATCCATTTCCATACATTGTTCTTCATGTCATGACTGTAGGCACATTCGACACGGAGAGTTAAGTCTAGCCCATGTCCCTTGCGCCTTCACCCCCACTACGGAAAACATTTTCATCTCACTGAAACCATAGGACACCTGAGGGAAGCCTACTTCAGAAGAGGTTTCTCCAGCACCGTCACAGGGCCCTTTCAAGATGCCTTCTCCGTTTCATGCTAAAGTTCTTCTCATTCTTACGTGTATGGCTTTCCTAATGGATTTCTTTCTCACAGTGAAAACCTTGACACGTTCCATCTGCTCTCTCTCCTACTCTTGAAAACACTTCTCACAGAACAAGGTTCGAATGGGGACAGACATTCTACAGTAAGTATGTCTGTGGGACAGGCACGGGGCACATTCCTTGCGATTTCACACTTACATGGGTAACGTCTACCATGTTCAGGGAAGATGTTAGTAGAAACACGGTTTCTCTGCAGTGGTGTTTCTTCAGACTGCATAGTACTCCCTTTGTTTAGGATTCAGCCCATACGTTTTGTGACTATGAATTCCTCGCGAACCCAGATGGGAGCTCGAAGTCGCGTTTGAGATGGACTTGCTTCGCAGAGATTCATGTATGCCTTTCCTTTGGCGAAGTCACATACATTTGAAAACCCTTCCCTCTTCGTGACCCATGGTGTTCCTTGAGAAAAGCCCTCCATAAGAAGTTGTTCGGCGACTAAGGTATGTCTCTCTTCCTTCCCCTCCGTACTCTTTCACACTTTGCTTCAAGCCGCTTCGTTCCTTAGCAAAGCAGATGGCAGTCGAAGGACCGCACCGCCACAGCGTTGTTTCTTCGACTTAAGTGTATCACACGTCCCTTATGCTTCCTCCTATTTCCAGACACACACCTCTCTAGGGGACTACTAGTGGGTTGGTTGTCACATTCGACCCACATTTTTCTTCACAATTCAGCGTGTGGCGTTTTCCTGGTGTTTTCAAACAAAGTACTGACAAGGCTTCTATCTTCCCGAAACAAGATCTGAGTTGGGAGAGGCTTTCGATACAAGTTCGTTCTCAAGCAGTGGTATATGGCACAGTATTTGTGCCTTCGCTTTTAACGTCGGGACTTTCCTCCATTTTCTTCCCTGTAGATGGTAGTGGAAAGGCGATTTCTCTACCGTTTTGTTCCTTGAGAGCTGAGTGTTAGACACTTACACCTATATCTCCAAAGGCTTCACGCTTCCCGAACCAAGAGGTTAGCAGGAAATCCTGTTGGACGTGGCCTTGTTTCTCTGAGTTCAGTGGAAGGCGCTGCTGAGGCGAGCTCGCGTACATTTGAAGGCCCTTCCAACTTCATGACACAAGACTTTGGTGCAGAGAAACCCTCCACACAACGTGTTCCTCACCGTAGTGTACCGCGCTTTCCGTCTCTTTCCTTTTACACTACGTTGTAAAAAGGTGCTTCCATCCGTAGGGAAAGAGCTGGTCGTCGAAGGACGGCAAACCTCTAGATTTGTTCTTAGAGTTAACCATGGGTAGGCAATCCTCCTTATGCTTCCTCACATAATACATATCCATACTCATCCTTCCTCATGGAACGGCCGCACTTCCACAGCGGTGTTTTGTAGAAATAAGTGTATAGCACTTTCCTTACGCTTCCTCCGATTTACAGACACACACCTCTATAGGGGACAACTTGTGACTTGGTGGTAACATTCGACCCACATTTTTCTTCACAATTCAGCCTATGGCATTTTCCTTGCGCTTTCACGCGAAGAACTGAAAACACTTCTAGCTTCCTGAAACAAGATCTGAGGAGGGAGAAACTTTCGACACAACTTCTTTCTCAAGCAGTGGTACATGACACAGTATTTGTGCCTTCACTGCGAACGTTGGAAATTGCTTCCATCTTCGTCCCTGTAGGTGGTAGTGGAAAGACTATTTCCCTGCAGCTTTGTTTCTTGAGAGGTGAGTATAAGAACCTTCCCTTAGAGAGCAGCACATATATCTCCAAGGGCTTCTATCTTCAAGAACCAAGATGTTCGCACGAAAACCTGTTTGACGAGGCCTTCTTTCTCAGAGTTCAGTGTAAGGCTACTAGGCCTGAAGGGAGCCCACGTCCATTTGAAGACCCATCCACCTGCATGACACAGGACTTAAAGGAGAGAAACCCTCTGCACAACGTGTTCCCCGCTGTACAGGAAGGCACGTTCCACCTCTTTCCTTGCACACAATGTTTAACAAGCTGCTTCCAACCTTACGAAAAGAGATGGTAGTCGAAGGACGGCAACACTCTAGATTTGTTCTTAGAGTTAAAGAAACGAGTGCCATCTTCCTTAGGCTTGCTCACATCATCCATTTCCATACATCGTTCTTCATGTCACGACTGTAGGCACATTTGCCACGGAGAGTTAAGTCTAGACCATGTCCCTTACGCGTTCACACCCGCTAGGGAAAACACTTTCATCGCACTGAAACCATAGGACAGCTGAGGGAAGCCTACTTCAGAAGAGGTTTCTCCAGCACCGTCACAGGGCCCATTCAAGATGCCTTCACCGTTTCATGCTAAAGTGCTTCTCATCCTTACGTGTATGGCTTTCCTGATGGATTTCCTTCTCACAATGAAAACCTTGACACGTTCCATCTGTTCTCTCTCCTACTCTTGAAAACACTTCCCACGGAACAAGATTCGAATGGGGACAGACATTCTACACTAAGTATGTCTGTGGGACAGGCACGGGGCACATTCCTTGCGATTTCACACTTTACATTGGAAAAGTCTACCATGTTCAGGGTGAGATGTTAGTAGAAACACGGTTTCTCTGCAGTGGTGTTTCTTCAGACTGATTAGTACTCCCTTGGTTTAGGATTCAACACATACGTTCTGTGAGTATGAATTCCTCGCGAACCCAGGTGGGAGCTCGAAGTCGCGTTTGAGATAGACTTGGTTCTCACAGATTTGTGTATGCCTTTCCTCTGCCTAACTCGCATACTTTGGAAGACGCTTCTATCTTCGTGACCCATGCATGGTGTTCGTTGAGAAAAGCCCTCCGTAAGAAGTTGTTCCGCGAGTAAGGTCGATCACGCTTCCCCTCTGCTTTCTTTCACACTTTGCCTCAAGCCGCTTCGTTTCTTAGCAGAGGAGGTGGCAGTCGAAAGACCGCACCTCCACAGCGCTGTTTTGTAGACCCAAGTGTATAGCACATTCCTTACGCTTCCTCTCATTTCCAGACATACACCTCTCTAGGAGACAACGAGTGTTTTGCTTATGCTTCTCTCTACCGAAACAAGATCTGAGTTGGGAGAAGCTTTCGACACGACTTCTTTCTCAAGCAGCGCTATATGGCCCAGTACCTGTGCCTTCGCTGTGACCGTTGGAACGTTCTTCCATCTTCTTCCCAGTAGATGGCAGTAGAAGGACTATCTCCCTCTACCGTGTTGTTCCTTGAGAGGTGAGTGTAAGGCACTGACACATATAGCTCAGAAGGCTTCATTCTTCCCGAACCAAGATGTGAGCTCGAAATCAGTTTTCACATGCCGTTGTTTCTCTGAGTTCAGCGTAAGGCTCTGCTGAGGCTAGCTCGCCTACATTTGAAGGCCTTCCAACTTCATGACAGAAGCCTTCACACTTGGTGTAAAGCCGCTTCGATCCTTAGGAAAGCAGAAGGGAGTCGAAGGACCGCTCCTCCACAGCATTGTTCTTGAAGAATTAATTGCAGAGCTCGTTGCTTATGCTTCCTCCGATTTCCATACACACACCTCTATAGGGGACAACTTGTGAGTTGGTGATAACATTCGACCCACATTTTTCTTTACAATTCAGCCTATGGCATTTTCCTTACGCTTTCACGCAAAGAACTGAAAATGTTTCTAGCTTCCTGAAACAAGATCTGAGTAGGGAGAAACTTTCGACACAACTTCTTTCTCAAGCAGTGGTACCTGACACAGATTTGTGCCTTCACTGCGAACGTTGGAAATTGCTTCCATCTTCATCCCTGTAGGTGGTAGTGGAAAGACTATTTCCCTGCAGCTTTGTTTCTTGAGAGGTGAGTATAAGAACCTTCCCTTAGAGAGCAACACATATATCTCCAAGGGCTTCTATCTTCAAGAACCAAGATGTTCGCACGAAAACCTGTTTGACGAGGCCTTCTTTCTCAGAGTTCAGTGTAAGGCTACCAGGCCTGAAGGGAGCCCACGTCCATTTGAAGCCCCATCCACCTGCATGACACAGGACTTAAAGGAGAGAAGCTCTCTGCACAACGTGTTTCCCGATGTACAGGAATGCACGTTCCACCTCTTTCCTTGCACACAAGGTTTAACAAGCTGCTTCCTTCCTTACTAAAAGAGATGGTAGTCGAAGGACGGCAACAAAATAGATTTGTTCTTAGAGTTAAACAAACGTATGCCATCTTCCTTAGGCTTGCTCACATCATCCATTTCCATACATTGTTCTTCATGTCATGACTGTAGGCACATTCGACACGGAGAGTTAAGTCTAGCCCATGTCCCTTGCGCCTTCACCCCCACTACGGAAAACATTTTCATCTCACTGAAACCATAGGACACCTGAGGGAAGCCTACTTCAGAAGAGGTTTCTCCAGCACCGTCACAGGGCCCTTTCAAGATGCCTTCTCCGTTTCATGCTAAAGTTCTTCTCATTCTTACGTGTATGGCTTTCCTAATGGATTTCTTTCTCACAGTGAAAACCTTGACACGTTCCATCTGCTCTCTCTCCTACTCTTGAAAACACTTCTCACAGAACAAGGTTCGAATGGGGACAGACATTCTACAGTAAGTATGTCTGTGGGACAGGCACGGGGCACATTCCTTGCGATTTCACACTTACATGGGTAACGTCTACCATGTTCAGGGAAGATGTTAGTAGAAACACGGTTTCTCTGCAGTGGTGTTTCTTCAGACTGCATAGTACTCCCTTTGTTTAGGATTCAGCCCATACGTTTTGTGACTATGAATTCCTCGCGAACCCAGATGGGAGCTCGAAGTCGCGTTTGAGATGGACTTGCTTCGCAGAGATTCATGTATGCCTTTCCTTTGGCGAAGTCACATACATTTGAAAACCCTTCCCTCTTCGTGACCCATGGTGTTCGTTGAGAAAAGCCCTCCATAAGAAGTTGTTCGGCGACTAAAGTATGTCTCTCTTCCTTCCCCTCCGTACTCTTTCACACTTTGCTTCAAGCCGCTTCGTTCCTTAGCAAAGCAGATGGCAGTCGAAGGACCGCACCGCCACAGCGTTGTTTCTTCGACTTAAGTGTATCACACGTCCCTTATGCTTCCTCCTATTTCCAGACACACACCTCTCTAGGGGACTACTAGTGGGTTGGTTGTCACATTCGACCCACATTTTTCTTCACAATTCAGCGTGTGGCGTTTTCCTGGTGTTTTCAAACAAAGTACTGACAAGGCTTCTATCTTCCCGAAACAAGATCTGAGTTGGGAGAGGCTTTCGATACAAGTTCGTTCTCAAGCAGTGGTATATGGCACAGTATTTGTGCCTTCGCTTTTAACGTCGGGACTTTCCTCCATTTTCTTCCCTGTAGATGGTAGTGGAAAGGCGATTTCTCTACCGTTTTGTTCCTTGAGAGCTGAGTGTTAGGCACTTACACCTATATCTCCAAAGGCTTCACGCTTCCCGAACCAAGAGGTTAGCAGGAAATCCTGTTGGACGTGGCCTTGTTTCTCTGAGTTCAGTGGAAGGCGCTGCTGAGGCGAGCTCGCGTACATTTGAAGGCCCTTCCAACTTCATGACACAAGACTTTCGTGCAGAGAAACCCTCCACACAACGTGTTCCTCACCGTAGTGTACCGCGCTTTCCGTCTCTTTCCTTTTACACTACGTTGTAAAAAGGTGCTTCCATCCGTAGGGAAAGAGCTGGTCGTCGAAGGACGGCAAACCTCTAGATTTGTTCTTAGAGTTAACCATGGGTAGGCAATCCTCCTTATGCTTCCTCACATAATACATATCCATACTCATCCTTCCTCATGGAACGGCCGCACTTCCACAGCGGTGTTTTGTAGAAATAAGTGTATAGCACTTTCCTTACGCTTCCTCCGATTTACAGACACACACCTCTATAGGGGACAACTTGTGACTTGGTGGTAACATTCGACCCACATTTTTCTTCACAATTCAGCCTATGGCATTTTCCTTGCGCTTTCACGCGAAGAACTGAAAACACTTCTAGCTTCCTGAAACAAGATCTGAGGAGGGAGAAACTTTCGACACAACTTCTTTCTCAAGCAGTGGTACATGACACAGTATTTGTGCCTTCACTGCGAACGTTGGAAATTGCTTCCATCTTCGTCCCTGTAGGTGGTAGTGGAAAGACTATTTCCCTGCAGCTTTGTTTCTTGAGAGGTGAGTATAAGAACCTTCCCTTAGAGAGCAGCACATATATCTCCAAGGGCTTCTATCTTCAAGAACCAAGATGTTCGCACGAAAACCTGTTTGACGAGGCCTTCTTTCTCAGAGTTCAGTGTAAGGCTACTAGGCCTGAAGGGAGCCCACGTCCATTTGAAGACCCATCCACCTGCATGACACAGGACTTAAAGGAGAGAAACCCTCTGCACAACGTGTTCCCCGCTGTACAGGAAGGCACGTTCCACCTCTTTCCTTGCACACAATGTTTAACAAGCTGCTTCCAACCTTACGAAAAGAGATGGTAGTCGAAGGACGGCAACACTCTAGATTTGTTCTTAGAGTTAAAGAAACGAGTGCCATCTTCCTTAGGCTTGCTCACATCATCCATTTCCATACATCGTTCTTCATGTCACGACTGTAGGCACATTCGCCACGGAGAGTTAAGTCTAGACCATGTCCCTTACGCGTTCACACCCGCTAGGGAAAACACTTTCATCGCACTGAAACCATAGGACAGCTGAGGGAAGCCTACTTCAGAAGAGGTTTCTCCAGCACCGTCACAGGGCCCATTCAAGATGCCTTCACCGTTTCATGCTAAAGTGCTTCTCATCCTTACGTGTATGGCTTTCCTGATGGATTTCCTTCTCACAATGAAAACCTTGACACGTTCCATCTGTTCTCTCTCCTACTCTTGAAAACACTTCCCACGGAACAAGATTCGAATGGGGACAGACATTCTACACTAAGTATGTCTGTGGGACAGGCACGGGGCACATTCCTTGCGATTTCACACTTTACATTGGAAAAGTCTACCATGTTCAGGGTGAGATGTTAGTAGAAACACGGTTTCTCTGCAGTGGTGTTTCTTCAGACTGATTAGTACTCCCTTGGTTTAGGATTCAACACATACGTTCTGTGAGTATGAATTCCTCGCGAACCCAGGTGGGAGCTCGAAGTCGCGTTTGAGATAGACTTGGTTCTCACAGATTTGTGTATGCCTTTCCTCTGCCTAACTCGCATACTTTGGAAGACGCTTCTATCTTCGTGACCCATGCATGGTGTTCGTTGAGAAAAGCCCTCCGTAAGAAGTTGTTCCGCGAGTAAGGTCGATCACGCTTCCCCTCTGCTTTCTTTCACACTTTGCCTCAAGCCGCTTCGTTTCTTAGCAGAGGAGGTGGCAGTCGAAAGACCGCACCTCCACAGCGCTGTTTTGTAGACCCAAGTGTATAGCACATTCCTTACGCTTCCTCTCATTTCCAGACATACACCTCTCTAGGAGACAACGAGTGTTTTGCTTATGCTTCTCTCTACCGAAACAAGATCTGAGTTGGGAGAAGCTTTCGACACGACTTCTTTCTCAAGCAGCGCTATATGGCCCAGTACCTGTGCCTTCGCTGTGACCGTTGGAACGTTCTTCCATCTTCTTCCCAGTAGATGGCAGTAGAAGGACTATCTCCCTCTACCGTGTTGTTCCTTGAGAGGTGAGTGTAAGGCACTGACACATATAGCTCAGAAGGCTTCATTCTTCCCGAACCAAGATGTGAGCTCGAAATCAGTTTTCACATGCCGTTGTTTCTCTGAGTTCAGCGTAAGGCTCTGCTGAGGCTAGCTCGCCTACATTTGAAGGCCTTCCAACTTCATGACAGAAGCCTTCACACTTGGTGTAAAGCCGCTTCGATCCTTAGGAAAGCAGAAGGGAGTCGAAGGACCGCTCCTCCACAGCATTGTTCTTGAAGAATTAATTGCAGAGCTCGTTGCTTATGCTTCCTCCGATTTCCATACACACACCTCTATAGGGGACAACTTGTGAGTTGGTGATAACATTCGAACCACATTTTTCTTTACAATTCAGCCTATGGCATTTTCCTTACGCTTTCACGCAAAGAACTGAAAATGTTTCTAGCTTCCTGAAACAAGATCTGAGTAGGGAGAAACTTTCGACACAACTTCTTTCTCAAGCAGTGGTACCTGACACAGATTTGTGCCTTCACTGCGAACGTTGGAAATTGCTTCCATCTTCATCCCTGTAGGTGGTAGTGGAAAGACTATTTCCCTGCAGCTTTGTTTCTTGAGAGGTGAGTATAAGAACCTTCCCTTAGAGAGCAACACATATATCTCCAAGGGCTTCTATCTTCAAGAACCAAGATGTTCGCACGAAAACCTGTTTGACGAGGCCTTCTTTCTCAGAGTTCAGTGTAAGGCTACCAGGCCTGAAGGGAGCCCACGTCCATTTGAAGCCCCATCCACCTGCATGACACAGGACTTAAAGGAGAGAAGCTCTCTGCACAACGTGTTTCCCGATGTACAGGAATGCGCGTTCCACCTCTTTCCTTGCACACAAGGTTTAACAAGCTGCTTCCTTCCTTACTAAAAGAGATGGTAGTCGAAGGACGGCAACAAAATAGATTTGTTCTTAGAGTTAAACAAACGTATGCCATCTTCCTTAGGCTTGCTCACATCATCCATTTCCATACATTGTTCTTCATGTCATGACTGTAGGCACATTCGACACGGAGAGTTAAGTCTAGCCCATGTCCCTTGCGCCTTCACCCCCACTACGGAAAACATTTTCATCTCACTGAAACCATAGGACACCTGAGGGAAGCCTACTTCAGAAGAGGTTTCTCCAGCACCGTCACAGGGCCCTTTCAAGATGCCTTCTCCGTTTCATGCTAAAGTTCTTCTCATTCTTACGTGTATGGCTTTCCTAATGGATTTCTTTCTCACAGTGAAAACCTTGACACGTTCCATCTGCTCTCTCTCCTACTCTTGAAAACACTTCTCACAGAACAAGGTTCGAATGGGGACAGACATTCTACAGTAAGTATGTCTGTGGGACAGGCACGGGGCACATTCCTTGCGATTTCACACTTACATGGGTAACGTCTACCATGTTCAGGGAAGATGTTAGTAGAAACACGGTTTCTCTGCAGTGGTGTTTCTTCAGACTGCATAGTACTCCCTTTGTTTAGGATTCAGCCCATACGTTTTGTGACTATGAATTCCTCGCGAACCCAGATGGGAGCTCGAAGTCGCGTTTGAGATGGACTTGCTTCGCAGAGATTCATGTATGCCTTTCCTTTGGCGAAGTCACATACATTTGAAAACCCTTCCCTCTTCGTGACCCATGGTGTTCGTTGAGAAAAGCCCTCCATAAGAAGTTGTTCGGCGACTAAGGTATGTCTCTCTTCCTTCCCCTCCGTACTCTTTCACACTTTGCTTCAAGCCGCTTCGTTCCTTAGCAAAGCAGATGGCAGTCGAAGGACCGCACCGCCACAGCGTTGTTTCTTCGACTTAAGTGTATCACACGTCCCTTATGCTTCCTCCTATTTCCAGACACACACCTCTCTAGGGGACTACTAGTGGGTTGGTTGTCACATTCGACCCACATTTTTCTTCACAATTCAGCGTGTGGCGTTTTCCTGGTGTTTTCAAACAAAGTACTGACAAGGCTTCTATCTTCCCGAAACAAGATCTGAGTTGGGAGAGGCTTTCGATACAAGTTCGTTCTCAAGCAGTGGTATATGGCACAGTATTTGTGCCTTCGCTTTTAACGTCGGGACTTTCCTCCATTTTCTTCCCTGTAGATGGTAGTGGAAAGGCGATTTCTCTACCGTTTTGTTCCTTGAGAGCTGAGTGTTAGACACTTACACCTATATCTCCAAAGGCTTCACGCTTCCCGAACCAAGAGGTTAGCAGGAAATCCTGTTGGACGTGGCCTTGTTTCTCTGAGTTCAGTGGAAGGCGCTGCTGAGGCGAGCTCGCGTACATTTGAAGGCCCTTCCAACTTCATGACACAAGACTTTGGTGCAGAGAAACCCTCCACACAACGTGTTCCTCACCGTAGTGTACCGCGCTTTCCGTCTCTTTCCTTTTACACTACGTTGTAAAAAGGTGCTTCCATCCGTAGGGAAAGAGCTGGTCGTCGAAGGACGGCAAACCTCTAGATTTGTTCTTAGAGTTAACCATGGGTAGGCAATCCTCCTTATGCTTCCTCACATAATACATATCCATACTCATCCTTCCTCATGGAACGGCCGCACTTCCACAGCGGTGTTTTGTAGAAATAAGTGTATAGCACTTTCCTTACGCTTCCTCCGATTTACAGACACACACCTCTATAGGGGACAACTTGTGACTTGGTGGTAACATTCGACCCACATTTTTCTTCACAATTCAGCCTATGGCATTTTCCTTGCGCTTTCACGCGAAGAACTGAAAACACTTCTAGCTTCCTGAAACAAGATCTGAGGAGGGAGAAACTTTCGACACAACTTCTTTCTCAAGCAGTGGTACATGACACAGTATTTGTGCCTTCACTGCGAACGTTGGAAATTGCTTCCATCTTCGTCCCTGTAGGTGGTAGTGGAAAGACTATTTCCCTGCAGCTTTGTTTCTTGAGAGGTGAGTATAAGAACCTTCCCTTAGAGAGCAGCACATATATCTCCAAGGGCTTCTATCTTCAAGAACCAAGATGTTCGCACGAAAACCTGTTTGACGAGGCCTTCTTTCTCAGAGTTCAGTGTAAGGCTACTAGGCCTGAAGGGAGCCCACGTCCATTTGAAGACCCATCCACCTGCATGACACAGGACTTAAAGGAGAGAAACCCTCTGCACAACGTGTTCCCCGCTGTACAGGAAGGCACGTTCCACCTCTTTCCTTGCACACAATGTTTAACAAGCTGCTTCCAACCTTACGAAAAGAGATGGTAGTCGAAGGACGGCAACACTCTAGATTTGTTCTTAGAGTTAAAGAAACGAGTGCCATCTTCCTTAGGCTTGCTCACATCCTCCATTTCCATACATCGTTCTTCATGTCACGACTGTAGGCACATTCGCCACGGAGAGTTAAGTCTAGACCATGTCCCTTACGCGTTCACACCCGCTAGGGAAAACACTTTCATCGCACTGAAACCATAGGACAGCTGAGGGAAGCCTACTTCAGAAGAGGTTTCTCCAGCACCGTCACAGGGCCCATTCAAGATGCCTTCACCGTTTCATGCTAAAGTGCTTCTCATCCTTACGTGTATGGCTTTCCTGATGGATTTCCTTCTCACAATGAAAACCTTGACACGTTCCATCTGTTCTCTCTCCTACTCTTGAAAACACTTCCCACGGAACAAGATTCGAATGGGGACAGACATTCTACACTAAGTATGTCTGTGGGACAGGCACGGGGCACATTCCTTGCGATTTCACACTTTACATTGGAAAAGTCTACCATGTTCAGGGTGAGATGTTAGTAGAAACACGGTTTCTCTGCAGTGGTGTTTCTTCAGACTGATTAGTACTCCCTTGGTTTAGGATTCAACACATACGTTCTGTGAGTATGAATTCCTCGCGAACCCAGGTGGGAGCTCGAAGTCGCGTTTGAGATAGACTTGGTTCTCACAGATTTGTGTATGCCTTTCCTCTGCCTAACTCGCATACTTTGGAAGACGCTTCTATCTTCGTGACCCATGCATGGTGTTCGTTGAGAAAAGCCCTCCGTAAGAAGTTGTTCCGCGAGTAAGGTCGATCACGCTTCCCCTCTGCTTTCTTTCACACTTTGCCTCAAGCCGCTTCGTTTCTTAGCAGAGGAGGTGGCAGTCGAAAGACCGCACCTCCACAGCGCTGTTTTGTAGACCCAAGTGTATAGCACATTCCTTACGCTTCCTCTCATTTCCAGACATACACCTCTCTAGGAGACAACGAGTGTTTTGCTTATGCTTCTCTCTACCGAAACAAGATCTGAGTTGGGAGAAGCTTTCGACACGACTTCTTTCTCAAGCAGCGCTATATGGCCCAGTACCTGTGCCTTCGCTGTGACCGTTGGAACGTTCTTCCATCTTCTTCCCAGTAGATGGCAGTAGAAGGACTATCTCCCTCTACCGTGTTGTTCCTTGAGAGGTGAGTGTAAGGCACTGACACATATAGCTCAGAAGGCTTCATTCTTCCCGAACCAAGATGTGAGCTCGAAATCAGTTTTCACATGCCGTTGTTTCTCTGAGTTCAGCGTAAGGCTCTGCTGAGGCTAGCTCGCCTACATTTGAAGGCCTTCCAACTTCATGACAGAAGCCTTCACACTTGGTGTAAAGCCGCTTCGATCCTTAGGAAAGCAGAAGGGAGTCGAAGGACCGCTCCTCCACAGCATTGTTCTTGAAGAATTAATTGCAGAGCTCGTTGCTTATGCTTCCTCCGATTTCCATACACACACCTCTATAGGGGACAACTTGTGAGTTGGTGATAACATTCGACCCACATTTTTCTTTACAATTCAGCCTATGGCATTTTCCTTACGCTTTCACGCAAAGAACTGAAAATGTTTCTAGCTTCCTGAAACAAGATCTGAGTAGGGAGAAACTTTCGACACAACTTCTTTCTCAAGCAGTGGTACCTGACACAGATTTGTGCCTTCACTGCGAACGTTGGAAATTGCTTCCATCTTCATCCCTGTAGGTGGTAGTGGAAAGACTATTTCCCTGCAGCTTTGTTTCTTGAGAGGTGAGTATAAGAACCTTCCCTTAGAGAGCAACACATATATCTCCAAGGGCTTCTATCTTCAAGAACCAAGATGTTCGCACGAAAACCTGTTTGACGAGGCCTTCTTTCTCAGAGTTCAGTGTAAGGCTACCAGGCCTGAAGGGAGCCCACGTCCATTTGAAGCCCCATCCACCTGCATGACACAGGACTTAAAGGAGAGAAGCTCTCTGCACAACGTGTTTCCCGATGTACAGGAATGCGCGTTCCACCTCTTTCCTTGCACACAAGGTTTAACAAGCTGCTTCCTTCCTTACTAAAAGAGATGGTAGTCGAAGGACGGCAACAAAATAGATTTGTTCTTAGAGTTAAACAAACGTATGCCATCTTCCTTAGGCTTGCTCACATCATCCATTTCCATACATTGTTCTTCATGTCATGACTGTAGGCACATTCGACACGGAGAGTTAAGTCTAGCCCATGTCCCTTGCGCCTTCACCCCCACTACGGAAAACATTTTCATCTCACTGAAACCATAGGACACCTGAGGGAAGCCTACTTCAGAAGAGGTTTCTCCAGCACCGTCACAGGGCCCTTTCAAGATGCCTTCTCCGTTTCATGCTAAAGTTCTTCTCATTCTTACGTGTATGGCTTTCCTAATGGATTTCTTTCTCACAGTGAAAACCTTGACACGTTCCATCTGCTCTCTCTCCTACTCTTGAAAACACTTCTCACAGAACAAGGTTCGAATGGGGACAGACATTCTACAGTAAGTATGTCTGTGGGACAGGCACGGGGCACATTCCTTGCGATTTCACACTTACATGGGTAACGTCTACCATGTTCAGGGAAGATGTTAGTAGAAACACGGTTTCTCTGCAGTGGTGTTTCTTCAGACTGCATAGTACTCCCTTTGTTTAGGATTCAGCCCATACGTTTTGTGACTATGAATTCCTCGCGAACCCAGATGGGAGCTCGAAGTCGCGTTTGAGATGGACTTGCTTCGCAGAGATTCATGTATGCCTTTCCTTTGGCGAAGTCACATACATTTGAAAACCCTTCCCTCTTCGTGACCCATGGTGTTCCTTGAGAAAAGCCCTCCATAAGAAGTTGTTCGGCGACTAAGGTATGTCTCTCTTCCTTCCCCTCCGTACTCTTTCACACTTTGCTTCAAGCCGCTTCGTTCCTTAGCAAAGCAGATGGCAGTCGAAGGACCGCACCGCCACAGCGTTGTTTCTTCGACTTAAGTGTATCACACGTCCCTTATGCTTCCTCCTATTTCCAGACACACACCTCTCTAGGGGACTACTAGTGGGTTGGTTGTCACATTCGACCCACATTTTTCTTCACAATTCAGCGTGTGGCGTTTTCCTGGTGTTTTCAAACAAAGTACTGACAAGGCTTCTATCTTCCCGAAACAAGATCTGAGTTGGGAGAGGCTTTCGATACAAGTTCGTTCTCAAGCAGTGGTATATGGCACAGTATTTGTGCCTTCGCTTTTAACGTCGGGACTTTCCTCCATTTTCTTCCCTGTAGATGGTAGTGGAAAGGCGATTTCTCTACCGTTTTGTTCCTTGAGAGCTGAGTGTTAGACACTTACACCTATATCTCCAAAGGCTTCACGCTTCCCGAACCAAGAGGTTAGCAGGAAATCCTGTTGGACGTGGCCTTGTTTCTCTGAGTTCAGTGGAAGGCGCTGCTGAGGCGAGCTCGCGTACATTTGAAGGCCCTTCCAACTTCATGACACAAGACTTTGGTGCAGAGAAACCCTCCACACAACGTGTTCCTCACCGTAGTGTACCGCGCTTTCCGTCTCTTTCCTTTTACACTACGTTGTAAAAAGGTGCTTCCATCCGTAGGGAAAGAGCTGGTCGTCGAAGGACGGCAAACCTCTAGATTTGTTCTTAGAGTTAACCATGGGTAGGCAATCCTCCTTATGCTTCCTCACATAATACATATCCATACTCATCCTTCCTCATGGAACGGCCGCACTTCCACAGCGGTGTTTTGTAGAAATAAGTGTATAGCACTTTCCTTACGCTTCCTCCGATTTACAGACACACACCTCTATAGGGGACAACTTGTGACTTGGTGGTAACATTCGACCCACATTTTTCTTCACAATTCAGCCTATGGCATTTTCCTTGCGCTTTCACGCGAAGAACTGAAAACACTTCTAGCTTCCTGAAACAAGATCTGAGGAGGGAGAAACTTTCGACACAACTTCTTTCTCAAGCAGTGGTACATGACACAGTATTTGTGCCTTCACTGCGAACGTTGGAAATTGCTTCCATCTTCGTCCCTGTAGGTGGTAGTGGAAAGACTATTTCCCTGCAGCTTTGTTTCTTGAGAGGTGAGTATAAGAACCTTCCCTTAGAGAGCAGCACATATATCTCCAAGGGCTTCTATCTTCAAGAACCAAGATGTTCGCACGAAAACCTGTTTCACGAGGCCTTCTTTCTCAGAGTTCAGTGTAAGGCTACTAGGCCTGAAGGGAGCCCACGTCCATTTGAAGACCCATCCACCTGCATGACACAGGACTTAAAGGAGAGAAACCCTCTGCACAACGTGTTCCCCGCTGTACAGGAAGGCACGTTCCACCTCTTTCCTTGCACACAATGTTTAACAAGCTGCTTCCAACCTTACGAAAAGAGATGGTAGTCGAAGGACGGCAACACTCTAGATTTGTTCTTAGAGTTAAAGAAACGAGTGCCATCTTCCTTAGGCTTGCTCACATCATCCATTTCCATACATCGTTCTTCATGTCACGACTGTAGGCACATTCGCCACGGAGAGTTAAGTCTAGACCATGTCCCTTACGCGTTCACACCCGCTAGGGAAAACACTTTCATCGCACTGAAACCATAGGACAGCTGAGGGAAGCCTACTTCAGAAGAGGTTTCTCCAGCACCGTCACAGGGCCCATTCAAGATGCCTTCACCGTTTCATGCTAAAGTGCTTCTCATCCTTACGTGTATGGCTTTCCTGATGGATTTCCTTCTCACAATGAAAACCTTGACACGTTCCATCTGTTCTCTCTCCTACTCTTGAAAACACTTCCCACGGAACAAGATTCGAATGGGGACAGACATTCTACACTAAGTATGTCTGTGGGACAGGCACGGGGCACATTCCTTGCGATTTCACACTTTACATTGGAAAAGTCTACCATGTTCAGGGTGAGATGTTAGTAGAAACACGGTTTCTCTGCAGTGGTGTTTCTTCAGACTGATTAGTACTCCCTTGGTTTAGGATTCAACACATACGTTCTGTGAGTATGAATTCCTCGCGAACCCAGGTGGGAGCTCGAAGTCGCGTTTGAGATAGACTTGGTTCTCACAGATTTGTGTATGCCTTTCCTCTGCCTAACTCGCATACTTTGGAAGACGCTTCTATCTTCGTGACCCATGCATGGTGTTCGTTGAGAAAAGCCCTCCGTAAGAAGTTGTTCCGCGAGTAAGGTCGATCACGCTTCCCCTCTGCTTTCTTTCACACTTTGCCTCAAGCCGCTTCGTTTCTTAGCAGAGGAGGTGGCAGTCGAAAGACCGCACCTCCACAGCGCTGTTTTGTAGACCCAAGTGTATAGCACATTCCTTACGCTTCCTCTCATTTCCAGACATACACCTCTCTAGGAGACAACGAGTGTTTTGCTTATGCTTCTCTCTACCGAAACAAGATCTGAGTTGGGAGAAGCTTTCGACACGACTTCTTTCTCAAGCAGCGCTATATGGCCCAGTACCTGTGCCTTCGCTGTGACCGTTGGAACGTTCTTCCATCTTCTTCCCAGTAGATGGCAGTAGAAGGACTATCTCCCTCTACCGTGTTGTTCCTTGAGAGGTGAGTGTAAGGCACTGACACATATAGCTCAGAAGGCTTCATTCTTCCCGAACCAAGATGTGAGCTCGAAATCAGTTTTCACACGCCGTTGTTTCTCTGAGTTCAGCGTAAGGCTCTGCTGAGGCTAGCTCGCCTACATTTGAAGGCCTTCCAACTTCATGACAGAAGCCTTCACACTTGGTGTAAAGCCGCTTCGATCCTTAGGAAAGCAGAAGGGAGTCGAAGGACCGCTCCTCCACAGCATTGTTCTTGAAGAATTAATTGCAGAGCTCGTTGCTTATGCTTCCTCCGATTTCCATACACACACCTCTATAGGGGACAACTTGTGAGTTGGTGATAACATTCGACCCACATTTTTCTTTACAATTCAGCCTATGGCATTTTCCTTACGCTTTCACGCAAAGAACTGAAAATGTTTCTAGCTTCCTGAAACAAGATCTGAGTAGGGAGAAACTTTCGACACAACTTCTTTCTCAAGCAGTGGTACCTGACACAGATTTGTGCCTTCACTGCGAACGTTGGAAATTGCTTCCATCTTCATCCCTGTAGGTGGTAGTGGAAAGACTATTTCCCTGCAGCTTTGTTTCTTGAGAGGTGAGTATAAGAACCTTCCCTTAGAGAGCAACACATATATCTCCAAGGGCTTCTATCTTCAAGAACCAAGATGTTCGCACGAAAACCTGTTTGACGAGGCCTTCTTTCTCAGAGTTCAGTGTAAGGCTACCAGGCCTGAAGGGAGCCCACGTCCATTTGAAGCCCCATCCACCTGCATGACACAGGACTTAAAGGAGAGAAGCTCTCTGCACAACGTGTTTCCCGATGTACAGGAATGCGCGTTCCACCTCTTTCCTTGCACACAAGGTTTAACAAGCTGCTTCCTTCCTTACTAAAAGAGATGGTAGTCGAAGGACGGCAACAAAATAGATTTGTTCTTAGAGTTAAACAAACGTATGCCATCTTCCTTAGGCTTGCTCACATCATCCATTTCCATACATTGTTCTTCATGTCATGACTGTAGGCACATTCGACACGGAGAGTTAAGTCTAGCCCATGTCCCTTGCGCCTTCACCCCCACTACGGAAAACATTTTCATCTCACTGAAACCATAGGACACCTGAGGGAAGCCTACTTCAGAAGAGGTTTCTCCAGCACCGTCACAGGGCCCTTTCAAGATGCCTTCTCCGTTTCATGCTAAAGTTCTTCTCATTCTTACGTGTATGGCTTTCCTAATGGATTTCTTTCTCACAGTGAAAACCTTGACACGTTCCATCTGCTCTCTCTCCTACTCTTGAAAACACTTCTCACAGAACAAGGTTCGAATGGGGACAGACATTCTACAGTAAGTATGTCTGTGGGACAGGCACGGGGCACATTCCTTGCGATTTCACACTTACATGGGTAACGTCTACCATGTTCAGGGAAGATGTTAGTAGAAACACGGTTTCTCTGCAGTGGTGTTTCTTCAGACTGCATAGTACTCCCTTTGTTTAGGATTCAGCCCATACGTTTTGTGACTATGAATTCCTCGCGAACCCAGATGGGAGCTCGAAGTCGCGTTTGAGATGGACTTGCTTCGCAGAGATTCATGTATGCCTTTCCTTTGGCGAAGTCACATACATTTGAAAACCCTTCCCTCTTCGTGACCCATGGTGTTCGTTGAGAAAAGCCCTCCATAAGAAGTTGTTCGGCGACTAAGGTATGTCTCTCTTCCTTCCCCTCCGTACTCTTTCACACTTTGCTTCAAGCCGCTTCGTTCCTTAGCAAAGCAGATGGCAGTCGAAGGACCGCACCGCCACAGCGTTGTTTCTTCGACTTAAGTGTATCACACGTCCCTTATGCTTCCTCCTATTTCCAGACACACACCTCTCTAGGGGACTACTAGTGGGTTGGTTGTCACATTCGACCCACATTTTTCTTCACAATTCAGCGTGTGGCGTTTTCCTGGTGTTTTCAAACAAAGTACTGACAAGGCTTCTATCTTCCCGAAACAAGATCTGAGTTGGGAGAGGCTTTCGATACAAGTTCGTTCTCAAGCAGTGGTATATGGCACAGTATTTGTGCCTTCGCTTTTAACGTCGGGACTTTCCTCCATTTTCTTCCCTGTAGATGGTAGTGGAAAGGCGATTTCTCTACCGTTTTGTTCCTTGAGAGCTGAGTGTTAGACACTTACACCTATATCTCCAAAGGCTTCACGCTTCCCGAACCAAGAGGTTAGCAGGAAATCCTGTTGGACGTGGCCTTGTTTCTCTGAGTTCAGTGGAAGGCGCTGCTGAGGCGAGCTCGCGTACATTTGAAGGCCCTTCCAACTTCATGACACAAGACTTTCGTGCAGAGAAACCCTCCACACAACGTGTTCCTCACCGTAGTGTACCGCGCTTTCCGTCTCTTTCCTTTTACACTACGTTGTAAAAAGGTGCTTCCATCCGTAGGGAAAGAGCTGGTCGTCGAAGGACGGCAAACCTCTAGATTTGTTCTTAGAGTTAACCATGGGTAGGCAATCCTCCTTATGCTTCCTCACATAATACATATCCATACTCATCCTTCCTCATGGAACGGCCGCACTTCCACAGCGGTGTTTTGTAGAAATAAGTGTATAGCACTTTCCTTACGCTTCCTCCGATTTACAGACACACACCTCTATAGGGGACAACTTGTGACTTGGTGGTAACATTCGACCCACATTTTTCTTCACAATTCAGCCTATGGCATTTTCCTTGCGCTTTCACGCGAAGAACTGAAAACACTTCTAGCTTCCTGAAACAAGATCTGAGGAGGGAGAAACTTTCGACACAACTTCTTTCTCAAGCAGCGGTACATGACACAGTATTTGTGCCTTCACTGCGAACGTTGGAAATTGCTTCCATCTTCGTCCCTGTAGGTGGTAGTGGAAAGACTATTTCCCTGCAGCTTTGTTTCTTGAGAGGTGAGTATAAGAACCTTCCCTTAGAGAGCAGCACATATATCTCCAAGGGCTTCTATCTTCAAGAACCAAGATGTTCGCACGAAAACCTGTTTCACGAGGCCTTCTTTCTCAGAGTTCAGTGTAAGGCTACTAGGCCTGAAGGGAGCCCACGTCCATTTGAAGACCCATCCACCTGCATGACACAGGACTTAAAGGAGAGAAACCCTCTGCACAACGTGTTCCCCGCTGTACAGGAAGGCACGTTCCACCTCTTTCCTTGCACACAATGTTTAACAAGCTGCTTCCAACCTTACGAAAAGAGATGGTAGTCGAAGGACGGCAACACTCTAGATTTGTTCTTAGAGTTAAAGAAACGAGTGCCATCTTCCTTAGGCTTGCTCACATCATCCATTTCCATACATCGTTCTTCATGTCACGACTGTAGGCACATTCGCCACGGAGAGTTAAGTCTAGACCATGTCCCTTACGCGTTCACACCCGCTAGGGAAAACACTTTCATCGCACTGAAACCATAGGACAGCTGAGGGAAGCCTACTTCAGAAGAGGTTTCTCCAGCACCGTCACAGGGCCCATTCAAGATGCCTTCACCGTTTCATGCTAAAGTGCTTCTCATCCTTACGTGTATGGCTTTCCTGATGGATTTCCTTCTCACAATGAAAACCTTGACACGTTCCATCTGTTCTCTCTCCTACTCTTGAAAACACTTCCCACGGAACAAGATTCGAATGGGGACAGACATTCTACACTAAGTATGTCTGTGGGACAGGCACGGGGCACATTCCTTGCGATTTCACACTTTACATTGGAAAAGTCTACCATGTTCAGGGTGAGATGTTAGTAGAAACACGGTTTCTCTGCAGTGGTGTTTCTTCAGACTGATTAGTACTCCCTTGGTTTAGGATTCAACACATACGTTCTGTGAGTATGAATTCCTCGCGAACCCAGGTGGGAGCTCGAAGTCGCGTTTGAGATAGACTTGGTTCTCACAGATTTGTGTATGCCTTTCCTCTGCCTAACTCGCATACTTTGGAAGACGCTTCTATCTTCGTGACCCATGCATGGTGTTCGTTGAGAAAAGCCCTCCGTAAGAAGTTGTTCCGCGAGTAAGGTCGATCACGCTTCCCCTCTGCTTTCTTTCACACTTTGCCTCAAGCCGCTTCGTTTCTTAGCAGAGGAGGTGGCAGTCGAAAGACCGCACCTCCACAGCGCTGTTTTGTAGACCCAAGTGTATAGCACATTCCTTACGCTTCCTCTCATTTCCAGACATACACCTCTCTAGGAGACAACGAGTGTTTTGCTTATGCTTCTCTCTACCGAAACAAGATCTGAGTTGGGAGAAGCTTTCGACACGACTTCTTTCTCAAGCAGCGCTATATGGCCCAGTACCTGTGCCTTCGCTGTGACCGTTGGAACGTTCTTCCATCTTCTTCCCAGTAGATGGCAGTAGAAGGACTATCTCCCTCTACCGTGTTGTTCCTTGAGAGGTGAGTGTAAGGCACTGACACATATAGCTCAGAAGGCTTCATTCTTCCCGAACCAAGATGTGAGCTCGAAATCAGTTTTCACATGCCGTTGTTTCTCTGAGTTCAGCGTAAGGCTCTGCTGAGGCTAGCTCGCCTACATTTGAAGGCCTTCCAACTTCATGACAGAAGCCTTCACACTTGGTGTAAAGCCGCTTCGATCCTTAGGAAAGCAGAAGGGAGTCGAAGGACCGCTCCTCCACAGCATTGTTCTTGAAGAATTAATTGCAGAGCTCGTTGCTTATGCTTCCTCCGATTTCCATACACACACCTCTATAGGGGACAACTTGTGAGTTGGTGATAACATTCGACCCACATTTTTCTTTACAATTCAGCCTATGGCATTTTCCTTACGCTTTCACGCAAAGAACTGAAAATGTTTCTAGCTTCCTGAAACAAGATCTGAGTAGGGAGAAACTTTCGACACAACTTCTTTCTCAAGCAGTGGTACCTGACACAGATTTGTGCCTTCACTGCGAACGTTGGAAATTGCTTCCATCTTCATCCCTGTAGGTGGTAGTGGAAAGACTATTTCCCTGCAGCTTTGTTTCTTGAGAGGTGAGTATAAGAACCTTCCCTTAGAGAGCAACACATATATCTCCAAGGGCTTCTATCTTCAAGAACCAAGATGTTCGCACGAAAACCTGTTTGACGAGGCCTTCTTTCTCAGAGTTCAGTGTAAGGCTACCAGGCCTGAAGGGAGCCCACGTCCATTTGAAGCCCCATCCACCTGCATGACACAGGACTTAAAGGAGAGAAGCTCTCTGCACAACGTGTTTCCCGATGTACAGGAATGCGCGTTCCACCTCTTTCCTTGCACACAAGGTTTAACAAGCTGCTTCCTTCCTTACTAAAAGAGATGGTAGTCGAAGGACGGCAACAAAATAGATTTGTTCTTAGAGTTAAACAAACGTATGCCATCTTCCTTAGGCTTGCTCACATCATCCATTTCCATACATTGTTCTTCATGTCATGACTGTAGGCACATTCGACACGGAGAGTTAAGTCTAGCCCATGTCCCTTGCGCCTTCACCCCCACTACGGAAAACATTTTCATCTCACTGAAACCATAGGACACCTGAGGGAAGCCTACTTCAGAAGAGGTTTCTCCAGCACCGTCACAGGGCCCTTTCAAGATGCCTTCTCCGTTTCATGCTAAAGTTCTTCTCATTCTTACGTGTATGGCTTTCCTAATGGATTTCTTTCTCACAGTGAAAACCTTGACACGTTCCATCTGCTCTCTCTCCTACTCTTGAAAACACTTCTCACAGAACAAGGTTCGAATGGGGACAGACATTCTACAGTAAGTATGTCTGTGGGACAGGCACGGGGCACATTCCTTGCGATTTCACACTTACATGGGTAACGTCTACCATGTTCAGGGAAGATGTTAGTAGAAACACGGTTTCTCTGCAGTGGTGTTTCTTCAGACTGCATAGTACTCCCTTTGTTTAGGATTCAGCCCATACGTTTTGTGACTATGAATTCCTCGCGAACCCAGATGGGAGCTCGAAGTCGCGTTTGAGATGGACTTGCTTCGCAGAGATTCATGTATGCCTTTCCTTTGGCGAAGTCACATACATTTGAAAACCCTTCCCTCTTCGTGACCCATGGTGTTCCTTGAGAAAAGCCCTCCATAAGAAGTTGTTCGGCGACTAAGGTATGTCTCTCTTCCTTCCCCTCCGTACTCTTTCACACTTTGCTTCAAGCCGCTTCGTTCCTTAGCAAAGCAGATGGCAGTCGAAGGACCGCACCGCCACAGCGTTGTTTCTTCGACTTAAGTGTATCACACGTCCCTTATGCTTCCTCCTATTTCCAGACACACACCTCTCTAGGGGACTACTAGTGGGTTGGTTGTCACATTCGACCCACATTTTTCTTCACAATTCAGCGTGTGGCGTTTTCCTGGTGTTTTCAAACAAAGTACTGACAAGGCTTCTATCTTCCCGAAACAAGATCTGAGTTGGGAGAGGCTTTCGATACAAGTTCGTTCTCAAGCAGTGGTATATGGCACAGTATTTGTGCCTTCGCTTTTAACGTCGGGACTTTCCTCCATTTTCTTCCCTGTAGATGGTAGTGGAAAGGCGATTTCTCTACCGTTTTGTTCCTTGAGAGCTGAGTGTTAGACACTTACACCTATATCTCCAAAGGCTTCACGCTTCCCGAACCAAGAGGTTAGCAGGAAATCCTGTTGGACGTGGCCTTGTTTCTCTGAGTTCAGTGGAAGGCGCTGCTGAGGCGAGCTCGCGTACATTTGAAGGCCCTTCCAACTTCATGACACAAGACTTTGGTGCAGAGAAACCCTCCACACAACGTGTTCCTCACCGTAGTGTACCGCGCTTTCCGTCTCTTTCCTTTTACACTACGTTGTAAAAAGGTGCTTCCATCCGTAGGGAAAGAGCTGGTCGTCGAAGGACGGCAAACCTCTAGATTTGTTCTTAGAGTTAACCATGGGTAGGCAATCCTCCTTATGCTTCCTCACATAATACATATCCATACTCATCCTTCCTCATGGAACGGCCGCACTTCCACAGCGGTGTTTTGTAGAAATAAGTGTATAGCACTTTCCTTACGCTTCCTCCGATTTACAGACACACACCTCTATAGGGGACAACTTGTGACTTGGTGGTAACATTCGACCCACATTTTTCTTCACAATTCAGCCTATGGCATTTTCCTTGCGCTTTCACGCGAAGAACTGAAAACACTTCTAGCTTCCTGAAACAAGATCTGAGGAGGGAGAAACTTTCGACACAACTTCTTTCTCAAGCAGTGGTACATGACACAGTATTTGTGCCTTCACTGCGAACGTTGGAAATTGCTTCCATCTTCGTCCCTGTAGGTGGTAGTGGAAAGACTATTTCCCTGCAGCTTTGTTTCTTGAGAGGTGAGTATAAGAACCTTCCCTTAGAGAGCAGCACATATATCTCCAAGGGCTTCTATCTTCAAGAACCAAGATGTTCGCACGAAAACCTGTTTGACGAGGCCTTCTTTCTCAGAGTTCAGTGTAAGGCTACTAGGCCTGAAGGGAGCCCACGTCCATTTGAAGACCCATCCACCTGCATGACACAGGACTTAAAGGAGAGAAACCCTCTGCACAACGTGTTCCCCGCTGTACAGGAAGGCACGTTCCACCTCTTTCCTTGCACACAATGTTTAACAAGCTGCTTCCAACCTTACGAAAAGAGATGGTAGTCGAAGGACGGCAACACTCTAGATTTGTTCTTAGAGTTAAAGAAACGAGTGCCATCTTCCTTAGGCTTGCTCACATCATCCATTTCCATACATCGTTCTTCATGTCACGACTGTAGGCACATTCGCCACGGAGAGTTAAGTCTAGACCATGTCCCTTACGCGTTCACACCCGCTAGGGAAAACACTTTCATCGCACTGAAACCATAGGACAGCTGAGGGAAGCCTACTTC
This sequence comes from Eumetopias jubatus, assembly GCF_037043125.1. Lineage (NCBI taxonomy): Eukaryota > Metazoa > Chordata > Mammalia > Carnivora > Otariidae > Eumetopias > Eumetopias jubatus. The sequence continues at coordinate 40,622 of NW_028275033.1, forward strand.
AGAAGAGGTTTCTCCAGCACCGTCACAGGGCCCATTCAAGATGCCTTCACCGTTTCATGCTAAAGTGCTTCTCATCCTTACGTGTATGGCTTTCCTGATGGATTTCCTTCTCACAATGAAAACCTTGACACGTTCCATCTGTTCTCTCTCCTACTCTTGAAAACACTTCCCACGGAACAAGATTCGAATGGGGACAGACATTCTACACTAAGTATGTCTGTGGGACAGGCACGGGGCACATTCCTTGCGATTTCACACTTTACATTGGAAAAGTCTACCATGTTCAGGGTGAGATGTTAGTAGAAACACGGTTTCTCTGCAGTGGTGTTTCTTCAGACTGATTAGTACTCCCTTGGTTTAGGATTCAACACATACGTTCTGTGAGTATGAATTCCTCGCGAACCCAGGTGGGAGCTCGAAGTCGCGTTTGAGATAGACTTGGTTCTCACAGATTTGTGTATGCCTTTCCTCTGCCTAACTCGCATACTTTGGAAGACGCTTCTATCTTCGTGACCCATGCATGGTGTTCGTTGAGAAAAGCCCTCCGTAAGAAGTTGTTCCGCGAGTAAGGTCGATCACGCTTCCCCTCTGCTTTCTTTCACACTTTGCCTCAAGCCGCTTCGTTTCTTAGCAGAGGAGGTGGCAGTCGAAAGACCGCACCTCCACAGCGCTGTTTTGTAGACCCAAGTGTATAGCACATTCCTTACGCTTCCTCTCATTTCCAGACATACACCTCTCTAGGAGACAACGAGTGTTTTGCTTATGCTTCTCTCTACCGAAACAAGATCTGAGTTGGGAGAAGCTTTCGACACGACTTCTTTCTCAAGCAGCGCTATATGGCCCAGTACCTGTGCCTTCGCTGTGACCGTTGGAACGTTCTTCCATCTTCTTCCCAGTAGATGGCAGTAGAAGGACTATCTCCCTCTACCGTGTTGTTCCTTGAGAGGTGAGTGTAAGGCACTGACACATATAGCTCAGAAGGCTTCATTCTTCCCGAACCAAGATGTGAGCTCGAAATCAGTTTTCACATGCCGTTGTTTCTCTGAGTTCAGCGTAAGGCTCTGCTGAGGCTAGCTCGCCTACATTTGAAGGCCTTCCAACTTCATGACAGAAGCCTTCACACTTGGTGTAAAGCCGCTTCGATCCTTAGGAAAGCAGAAGGGAGTCGAAGGACCGCTCCTCCACAGCATTGTTCTTGAAGAATTAATTGCAGAGCTCGTTGCTTATGCTTCCTCCGATTTCCATACACACACCTCTATAGGGGACAACTTGTGAGTTGGTGATAACATTCGACCCACATTTTTCTTTACAATTCAGCCTATGGCATTTTCCTTACGCTTTCACGCAAAGAACTGAAAATGTTTCTAGCTTCCTGAAACAAGATCTGAGTAGGGAGAAACTTTCGACACAACTTCTTTCTCAAGCAGTGGTACCTGACACAGATTTGTGCCTTCACTGCGAACGTTGGAAATTGCTTCCATCTTCATCCCTGTAGGTGGTAGTGGAAAGACTATTTCCCTGCAGCTTTGTTTCTTGAGAGGTGAGTATAAGAACCTTCCCTTAGAGAGCAACACATATATCTCCAAGGGCTTCTATCTTCAAGAACCAAGATGTTCGCACGAAAACCTGTTTGACGAGGCCTTCTTTCTCAGAGTTCAGTGTAAGGCTACCAGGCCTGAAGGGAGCCCACGTCCATTTGAAGCCCCATCCACCTGCATGACACAGGACTTAAAGGAGAAAAGCTCTCTGCACAACGTGTTTCCCGATGTACAGGAATGCGCGTTCCACCTCTTTCCTTGCACACAAGGTTTAACAAGCTGCTTCCTTCCTTACTAAAAGAGATGGTAGTCGAAGGACGGCAACAAAATAGATTTGTTCTTAGAGTTAAACAAACGTATGCCATCTTCCTTAGGCTTGCTCACATCATCCATTTCCATACATTGTTCTTCATGTCATGACTGTAGGCACATTCGACACGGAGAGTTAAGTCTAGCCCATGTCCCTTGCGCCTTCACCCCCACTACGGAAAACATTTTCATCTCACTGAAACCATAGGACACCTGAGGGAAGCCTACTTCAGAAGAGGTTTCTCCAGCACCGTCACAGGGCCCTTTCAAGATGCCTTCTCCGTTTCATGCTAAAGTTCTTCTCATTCTTACGTGTATGGCTTTCCTAATGGATTTCTTTCTCACAATGAAAACCTTGACACGTTCCATCTGCTCTCTCTCCTACTCTTGAAAACACTTCTCACAGAACAAGGTTCGAATGGGGACAGACATTCTACAGTAAGTATGTCTGTGGGACAGGCACGGGGCACATTCCTTGCGATTTCACACTTACATGGGTAACGTCTACCATGTTCAGGGAAGATGTTAGTAGAAACACGGTTTCTCTGCAGTGGTGTTTCTTCAGACTGCATAGTACTCCCTTTGTTTAGGATTCAGCCCATACGTTTTGTGACTATGAATTCCTCGCGAACCCAGATGGGAGCTCGAAGTCGCGTTTGAGATGGACTTGCTTCGCAGAGATTCATGTATGCCTTTCCTTTGGCGAAGTCACATACATTTGAAAACCCTTCCCTCTTCGTGACCCATGGTGTTCGTTGAGAAAAGCCCTCCATAAGAAGTTGTTCGGCGACTAAGGTATGTCTCTCTTCCTTCCCCTCCGTACTCTTTCACACTTTGCTTCAAGCCGCTTCGTTCCTTAGCAAAGCAGATGGCAGTCGAAGGACCGCACCGCCACAGCGTTGTTTCTTCGACTTAAGTGTATCACACGTCCCTTATGCTTCCTCCTATTTCCAGACACACACCTCTCTAGGGGACTACTAGTGGGTTGGTTGTCACATTCGACCCACATTTTTCTTCACAATTCAGCGTGTGGCGTTTTCCTGGTGTTTTCAAACAAAGTACTGACAAGGCTTCTATCTTCCCGAAACAAGATCTGAGTTGGGAGAGGCTTTCGATACAAGTTCGTTCTCAAGCAGTGGTATATGGCACAGTATTTGTGCCTTCGCTTTTAACGTCGGGACTTTCCTCCATTTTCTTCCCTGTAGATGGTAGTGGAAAGGCGATTTCTCTACCGTTTTGTTCCTTGAGAGCTGAGTGTTAGACACTTACACCTATATCTCCAAAGGCTTCACGCTTCCCGAACCAAGAGGTTAGCAGGAAATCCTGTTGGACGTGGCCTTGTTTCTCTGAGTTCAGTGGAAGGCGCTGCTGAGGCGAGCTCGCGTACATTTGAAGGCCCTTCCAACTTCATGACACAAGACTTTCGTGCAGAGAAACCCTCCACACAACGTGTTCCTCACCGTAGTGTACCGCGCTTTCCGTCTCTTTCCTTTTACACTACGTTGTAAAAAGGTGCTTCCATCCGTAGGGAAAGAGCTGGTCGTCGAAGGACGGCAAACCTCTAGATTTGTTCTTAGAGTTAACCATGGGTAGGCAATCCTCCTTATGCTTCCTCACATAATACATATCCATACTCATCCTTCCTCATGGAACGGCCGCACTTCCACAGCGGTGTTTTGTAGAAATAAGTGTATAGCACTTTCCTTACGCTTCCTCCGATTTACAGACACACACCTCTATAGGGGACAACTTGTGACTTGGTGGTAACATTCGACCCACATTTTTCTTCACAATTCAGCCTATGGCATTTTCCTTGCGCTTTCACGCGAAGAACTGAAAACACTTCTAGCTTCCTGAAACAAGATCTGAGGAGGGAGAAACTTTCGACACAACTTCTTTCTCAAGCAGCGGTACATGACACAGTATTTGTGCCTTCACTGCGAACGTTGGAAATTGCTTCCATCTTCGTCCCTGTAGGTGGTAGTGGAAAGACTATTTCCCTGCAGCTTTGTTTCTTGAGAGGTGAGTATAAGAACCTTCCCTTAGAGAGCAGCACATATATCTCCAAGGGCTTCTATCTTCAAGAACCAAGATGTTCGCACGAAAACCTGTTTCACGAGGCCTTCTTTCTCAGAGTTCAGTGTAAGGCTACTAGGCCTGAAGGGAGCCCACGTCCATTTGAAGACCCATCCACCTGCATGACACAGGACTTAAAGGAGAGAAACCCTCTGCACAACGTGTTCCCCGCTGTACAGGAAGGCACGTTCCACCTCTTTCCTTGCACACAATGTTTAACAAGCTGCTTCCAACCTTACGAAAAGAGATGGTAGTCGAAGGACGGCAACACTCTAGATTTGTTCTTAGAGTTAAAGAAACGAGTGCCATCTTCCTTAGGCTTGCTCACATCATCCATTTCCATACATCGTTCTTCATGTCACGACTGTAGGCACATTCGCCACGGAGAGTTAAGTCTAGACCATGTCCCTTACGCGTTCACACCCGCTAGGGAAAACACTTTCATCGCACTGAAACCATAGGACAGCTGAGGGAAGCCTACTTCAGAAGAGGTTTCTCCAGCACCGTCACAGGGCCCATTCAAGATGCCTTCACCGTTTCATGCTAAAGTGCTTCTCATCCTTACGTGTATGGCTTTCCTGATGGATTTCCTTCTCACAATGAAAACCTTGACACGTTCCATCTGTTCTCTCTCCTACTCTTGAAAACACTTCCCACGGAACAAGATTCGAATGGGGACAGACATTCTACACTAAGTATGTCTGTGGGACAGGCACGGGGCACATTCCTTGCGATTTCACACTTTACATTGGAAAAGTCTACCATGTTCAGGGTGAGATGTTAGTAGAAACACGGTTTCTCTGCAGTGGTGTTTCTTCAGACTGATTAGTACTCCCTTGGTTTAGGATTCAACACATACGTTCTGTGAGTATGAATTCCTCGCGAACCCAGGTGGGAGCTCGAAGTCGCGTTTGAGATAGACTTGGTTCTCACAGATTTGTGTATGCCTTTCCTCTGCCTAACTCGCATACTTTGGAAGACGCTTCTATCTTCGTGACCCATGCATGGTGTTCGTTGAGAAAAGCCCTCCGTAAGAAGTTGTTCCGCGAGTAAGGTCGATCACGCTTCCCCTCTGCTTTCTTTCACACTTTGCCTCAAGCCGCTTCGTTTCTTAGCAGAGGAGGTGGCAGTCGAAAGACCGCACCTCCACAGCGCTGTTTTGTAGACCCAAGTGTATAGCACATTCCTTACGCTTCCTCTCATTTCCAGACATACACCTCTTTAGGAGACAACGAGTGTTTTGCTTATGCTTCTCTCTACCGAAACAAGATCTGAGTTGGGAGAAGCTTTCGACACGACTTCTTTCTCAAGCAGCGCTATATGGCCCAGTACCTGTGCCTTCGCTGTGACCGTTGGAACGTTCTTCCATCTTCTTCCCAGTAGATGGCAGTAGAAGGACTATCTCCCTCTACCGTGTTGTTCCTTGAGAGGTGAGTGTAAGGCACTGACACATATAGCTCAGAAGGCTTCATTCTTCCCGAACCAAGATGTGAGCTCGAAATCAGTTTTCACATGCCGTTGTTTCTCTGAGTTCAGCGTAAGGCTCTGCTGAGGCTAGCTCGCCTACATTTGAAGGCCTTCCAACTTCATGACAGAAGCCTTCACACTTGGTGTAAAGCCGCTTCGATCCTTAGGAAAGCAGAAGGGAGTCGAAGGACCGCTCCTCCACAGCATTGTTCTTGAAGAATTAATTGCAGAGCTCGTTGCTTATGCTTCCTCCGATTTCCATACACACACCTCTATAGGGGACAACTTGTGAGTTGGTGATAACATTCGACCCACATTTTTCTTTACAATTCAGCCTATGGCATTTTCCTTACGCTTTCACGCAAAGAACTGAAAATGTTTCTAGCTTCCTGAAACAAGATCTGAGTAGGGAGAAACTTTCGACACAACTTCTTTCTCAAGCAGTGGTACCTGACACAGATTTGTGCCTTCACTGCGAACGTTGGAAATTGCTTCCATCTTCATCCCTGTAGGTGGTAGTGGAAAGACTATTTCCCTGCAGCTTTGTTTCTTGAGAGGTGAGTATAAGAACCTTCCCTTAGAGAGCAACACATATATCTCCAAGGGCTTCTATCTTCAAGAACCAAGATGTTCGCACGAAAACCTGTTTGACGAGGCCTTCTTTCTCAGAGTTCAGTGTAAGGCTACCAGGCCTGAAGGGAGCCCACGTCCATTTGAAGCCCCATCCACCTGCATGACACAGGACTTAAAGGAGAGAAGCTCTCTGCACAACGTGTTTCCCGATGTACAGGAATGCGCGTTCCACCTCTTTCCTTGCACACAAGGTTTAACAAGCTGCTTCCTTCCTTACTAAAAGAGATGGTAGTCGAAGGACGGCAACAAAATAGATTTGTTCTTAGAGTTAAACAAACGTATGCCATCTTCCTTAGGCTTGCTCACATCATCCATTTCCATACATTGTTCTTCATGTCATGACTGTAGGCACATTCGACACGGAGAGTTAAGTCTAGCCCATGTCCCTTGCGCCTTCACCCCCACTACGGAAAACATTTTCATCTCACTGAAACCATAGGACACCTGAGGGAAGCCTACTTCAGAAGAGGTTTCTCCAGCACCGTCACAGGGCCCTTTCAAGATGCCTTCTCCGTTTCATGCTAAAGTTCTTCTCATTCTTACGTGTATGGCTTTCCTAATGGATTTCTTTCTCACAGTGAAAACCTTGACACGTTCCATCTGCTCTCTCTCCTACTCTTGAAAACACTTCTCACAGAACAAGGTTCGAATGGGGACAGACATTCTACAGTAAGTATGTCTGTGGGACAGGCACGGGGCACATTCCTTGCGATTTCACACTTACATGGGTAACGTCTACCATGTTCAGGGAAGATGTTAGTAGAAACACGGTTTCTCTGCAGTGGTGTTTCTTCAGACTGCATAGTACTCCCTTTGTTTAGGATTCAGCCCATACGTTTTGTGACTATGAATTCCTCGCGAACCCAGATGGGAGCTCGAAGTCGCGTTTGAGATGGACTTGCTTCGCAGAGATTCATGTATGCCTTTCCTTTGGCGAAGTCACATACATTTGAAAACCCTTCCCTCTTCGTGACCCATGGTGTTCCTTGAGAAAAGCCCTCCATAAGAAGTTGTTCGGCGACTAAGGTATGTCTCTCTTCCTTCCCCTCCGTACTCTTTCACACTTTGCTTCAAGCCGCTTCGTTCCTTAGCAAAGCAGATGGCAGTCGAAGGACCGCACCGCCACAGCGTTGTTTCTTCGACTTAAGTGTATCACACGTCCCTTATGCTTCCTCCTATTTCCAGACACACACCTCTCTAGGGGACTACTAGTGGGTTGGTTGTCACATTCGACCCACATTTTTCTTCACAATTCAGCGTGTGGCGTTTTCCTGGTGTTTTCAAACAAAGTACTGACAAGGCTTCTATCTTCCCGAAACAAGATCTGAGTTGGGAGAGGCTTTCGATACAAGTTCGTTCTCAAGCAGTGGTATATGGCACAGTATTTGTGCCTTCGCTTTTAACGTCGGGACTTTCCTCCATTTTCTTCCCTGTAGATGGTAGTGGAAAGGCGATTTCTCTACCGTTTTGTTCCTTGAGAGCTGAGTGTTAGACACTTACACCTATATCTCCAAAGGCTTCACGCTTCCCGAACCAAGAGGTTAGCAGGAAATCCTGTTGGACGTGGCCTTGTTTCTCTGAGTTCAGTGGAAGGCGCTGCTGAGGCGAGCTCGCGTACATTTGAAGGCCCTTCCAACTTCATGACACAAGACTTTGGTGCAGAGAAACCCTCCACACAACGTGTTCCTCACCGTAGTGTACCGCGCTTTCCGTCTCTTTCCTTTTACACTACGTTGTAAAAAGGTGCTTCCATCCGTAGGGAAAGAGCTGGTCGTCGAAGGACGGCAAACCTCTAGATTTGTTCTTACAGTTAACCATGGGTAGGCAATCCTCCTTATGCTTCCTCACATAATACATATCCATACTCATCCTTCCTCATGGAACGGCCGCACTTCCACAGCGGTGTTTTGTAGAAATAAGTGTATAGCACTTTCCTTACGCTTCCTCCGATTTACAGACACACACCTCTATAGGGGACAACTTGTGACTTGGTGGTAACATTCGACCCACATTTTTCTTCACAATTCAGCCTATGGCATTTTCCTTGCGCTTTCACGCGAAGAACTGAAAACACTTCTAGCTTCCTGAAACAAGATCTGAGGAGGGAGAAACTTTCGACACAACTTCTTTCTCAAGCAGCGGTACATGACACAGTATTTGTGCCTTCACTGCGAACGTTGGAAATTGCTTCCATCTTCGTCCCTGTAGGTGGTAGTGGAAAGACTATTTCCCTGCAGCTTTGTTTCTTGAGAGGTGAGTATAAGAACCTTCCCTTAGAGAGCAGCACATATATCTCCAAGGGCTTCTATCTTCAAGAACCAAGATGTTCGCACGAAAACCTGTTTCACGAGGCCTTCTTTCTCAGAGTTCAGTGTAAGGCTACTAGGCCTGAAGGGAGCCCACGTCCATTTGAAGACCCATCCACCTGCATGACACAGGACTTAAAGGAGAGAAACCCTCTGCACAACGTGTTCCCCGCTGTACAGGAAGGCACGTTCCACCTCTTTCCTTGCACACAATGTTTAACAAGCTGCTTCCAACCTTACGAAAAGAGATGGTAGTCGAAGGACGGCAACACTCTAGATTTGTTCTTAGAGTTAAAGAAACGAGTGCCATCTTCCTTAGGCTTGCTCACATCATCCATTTCCATACATCGTTCTTCATGTCACGACTGTAGGCACATTCGCCACGGAGAGTTAAGTCTAGACCATGTCCCTTACGCGTTCACACCCGCTAGGGAAAACACTTTCATCGCACTGAAACCATAGGACAGCTGAGGGAAGCCTACTTCAGAAGAGGTTTCTCCAGCACCGTCACAGGGCCCATTCAAGATGCCTTCACCGTTTCATGCTAAAGTGCTTCTCATCCTTACGTGTATGGCTTTCCTGATGGATTTCCTTCTCACAATGAAAACCTTGACACGTTCCATCTGTTCTCTCTCCTACTCTTGAAAACACTTCCCACGGAACAAGATTCGAATGGGGACAGACATTCTACACTAAGTATGTCTGTGGGACAGGCACGGGGCACATTCCTTGCGATTTCACACTTTACATTGGAAAAGTCTACCATGTTCAGGGTGAGATGTTAGTAGAAACACGGTTTCTCTGCAGTGGTGTTTCTTCAGACTGATTAGTACTCCCTTGGTTTAGGATTCAACACATACGTTCTGTGAGTATGAATTCCTCGCGAACCCAGGTGGGAGCTCGAAGTCGCGTTTGAGATAGACTTGGTTCTCACAGATTTGTGTATGCCTTTCCTCTGCCTAACTCGCATACTTTGGAAGACGCTTCTATCTTCGTGACCCATGCATGGTGTTCGTTGAGAAAAGCCCTCCGTAAGAAGTTGTTCCGCGAGTAAGGTCGATCACGCTTCCCCTCTGCTTTCTTTCACACTTTGCCTCAAGCCGCTTCGTTTCTTAGCAGAGGAGGTGGCAGTCGAAAGACCGCACCTCCACAGCGCTGTTTTGTAGACCCAAGTGTATAGCACATTCCTTACGCTTCCTCTCATTTCCAGACATACACCTCTTTAGGAGACAACGAGTGTTTTGCTTATGCTTCTCTCTACCGAAACAAGATCTGAGTTGGGAGAAGCTTTCGACACGACTTCTTTCTCAAGCAGCGCTATATGGCCCAGTACCTGTGCCTTCGCTGTGACCGTTGGAACGTTCTTCCATCTTCTTCCCAGTAGATGGCAGTAGAAGGACTATCTCCCTCTACCGTGTTGTTCCTTGAGAGGTGAGTGTAAGGCACTGACACATATAGCTCAGAAGGCTTCATTCTTCCCGAACCAAGATGTGAGCTCGAAATCAGTTTTCACATGCCGTTGTTTCTCTGAGTTCAGCGTAAGGCTCTGCTGAGGCTAGCTCGCCTACATTTGAAGGCCTTCCAACTTCATGACAGAAGCCTTCACACTTGGTGTAAAGCCGCTTCGATCCTTAGGAAAGCAGAAGGGAGTCGAAGGACCGCTCCTCCACAGCATTGTTCTTGAAGAATTAATTGCAGAGCTCGTTGCTTATGCTTCCTCCGATTTCCATACACACACCTCTATAGGGGACAACTTGTGAGTTGGTGATAACATTCGACCCACATTTTTCTTTACAATTCAGCCTATGGCATTTTCCTTACGCTTTCACGCAAAGAACTGAAAATGTTTCTAGCTTCCTGAAACAAGATCTGAGTAGGGAGAAACTTTCGACACAACTTCTTTCTCAAGCAGTGGTACCTGACACAGATTTGTGCCTTCACTGCGAACGTTGGAAATTGCTTCCATCTTCATCCCTGTAGGTGGTAGTGGAAAGACTATTTCCCTGCAGCTTTGTTTCTTGAGAGGTGAGTATAAGAACCTTCCCTTAGAGAGCAACACATATATCTCCAAGGGCTTCTATCTTCAAGAACCAAGATGTTCGCACGAAAACCTGTTTGACGAGGCCTTCTTTCTCAGAGTTCAGTGTAAGGCTACCAGGCCTGAAGGGAGCCCACGTCCATTTGAAGCCCCATCCACCTGCATGACACAGGACTTAAAGGAGAGAAGCTCTCTGCACAACGTGTTTCCCGATGTACAGGAATGCGCGTTCCACCTCTTTCCTTGCACACAAGGTTTAACAAGCTGCTTCCTTCCTTACTAAAAGAGATGGTAGTCGAAGGACGGCAACAAAATAGATTTGTTCTTAGAGTTAAACAAACGTATGCCATCTTCCTTAGGCTTGCTCACATCATCCATTTCCATACATTGTTCTTCATGTCATGACTGTAGGCACATTCGACACGGAGAGTTAAGTCTAGCCCATGTCCCTTGCGCCTTCACCCCCACTACGGAAAACATTTTCATCTCACTGAAACCATAGGACACCTGAGGGAAGCCTACTTCAGAAGAGGTTTCTCCAGCACCGTCACAGGGCCCTTTCAAGATGCCTTCTCCGTTTCATGCTAAAGTTCTTCTCATTCTTACGTGTATGGCTTTCCTAATGGATTTCTTTCTCACAGTGAAAACCTTGACACGTTCCATCTGCTCTCTCTCCTACTCTTGAAAACACTTCTCACAGAACAAGGTTCGAATGGGGACAGACATTCTACAGTAAGTATGTCTGTGGGACAGGCACGGGGCACATTCCTTGCGATTTCACACTTACATGGGTAACGTCTACCATGTTCAGGGAAGATGTTAGTAGAAACACGGTTTCTCTGCAGTGGTGTTTCTTCAGACTGCATAGTACTCCCTTTGTTTAGGATTCAGCCCATACGTTTTGTGACTATGAATTCCTCGCGAACCCAGATGGGAGCTCGAAGTCGCGTTTGAGATGGACTTGCTTCGCAGAGATTCATGTATGCCTTTCCTTTGGCGAAGTCACATACATTTGAAAACCCTTCCCTCTTCGTGACCCATGGTGTTCCTTGAGAAAAGCCCTCCATAAGAAGTTGTTCGGCGACTAAGGTATGTCTCTCTTCCTTCCCCTCCGTACTCTTTCACACTTTGCTTCAAGCCGCTTCGTTCCTTAGCAAAGCAGATGGCAGTCGAAGGACCGCACCGCCACAGCGTTGTTTCTTCGACTTAAGTGTATCACACGTCCCTTATGCTTCCTCCTATTTCCAGACACACACCTCTCTAGGGGACTACTAGTGGGTTGGTTGTCACATTCGACCCACATTTTTCTTCACAATTCAGCGTGTGGCGTTTTCCTGGTGTTTTCAAACAAAGTACTGACAAGGCTTCTATCTTCCCGAAACAAGATCTGAGTTGGGAGAGGCTTTCGATACAAGTTCGTTCTCAAGCAGTGGTATATGGCACAGTATTTGTGCCTTCGCTTTTAACGTCGGGACTTTCCTCCATTTTCTTCCCTGTAGATGGTAGTGGAAAGGCGATTTCTCTACCGTTTTGTTCCTTGAGAGCTGAGTGTTAGACACTTACACCTATATCTCCAAAGGCTTCACGCTTCCCGAACCAAGAGGTTAGCAGGAAATCCTGTTGGACGTGGCCTTGTTTCTCTGAGTTCAGTGGAAGGCGCTGCTGAGGCGAGCTCGCGTACATTTGAAGGCCCTTCCAACTTCATGACACAAGACTTTGGTGCAGAGAAACCCTCCACACAACGTGTTCCTCACCGTAGTGTACCGCGCTTTCCGTCTCTTTCCTTTTACACTACGTTGTAAAAAGGTGCTTCCATCCGTAGGGAAAGAGCTGGTCGTCGAAGGACGGCAAACCTCTAGATTTGTTCTTACAGTTAACCATGGGTAGGCAATCCTCCTTATGCTTCCTCACATAATACATATCCATACTCATCCTTCCTCATGGAACGGCCGCACTTCCACAGCGGTGTTTTGTAGAAATAAGTGTATAGCACTTTCCTTACGCTTCCTCCGATTTACAGACACACACCTCTATAGGGGACAACTTGTGACTTGGTGGTAACATTCGACCCACATTTTTCTTCACAATTCAGCCTATGGCATTTTCCTTGCGCTTTCACGCGAAGAACTGAAAACACTTCTAGCTTCCTGAAACAAGATCTGAGGAGGGAGAAACTTTCGACACAACTTCTTTCTCAAGCAGCGGTACATGACACAGTATTTGTGCCTTCACTGCGAACGTTGGAAATTGCTTCCATCTTCGTCCCTGTAGGTGGTAGTGGAAAGACTATTTCCCTGCAGCTTTGTTTCTTGAGAGGTGAGTATAAGAACCTTCCCTTAGAGAGCAGCACATATATCTCCAAGGGCTTCTATCTTCAAGAACCAAGATGTTCGCACGAAAACCTGTTTCACGAGGCCTTCTTTCTCAGAGTTCAGTGTAAGGCTACTAGGCCTGAAGGGAGCCCACGTCCATTTGAAGACCCATCCACCTGCATGACACAGGACTTAAAGGAGAGAAACCCTCTGCACAACGTGTTCCCCGCTGTACAGGAAGGCACGTTCCACCTCTTTCCTTGCACACAATGTTTAACAAGCTGCTTCCAACCTTACGAAAAGAGATGGTAGTCGAAGGACGGCAACACTCTAGATTTGTTCTTAGAGTTAAAGAAACGAGTGCCATCTTCCTTAGGCTTGCTCACATCATCCATTTCCATACATCGTTCTTCATGTCACGACTGTAGGCACATTCGCCACGGAGAGTTAAGTCTAGACCATGTCCCTTACGCGTTCACACCCGCTAGGGAAAACACTTTCATCGCACTGAAACCATAGGACAGCTGAGGGAAGCCTACTTCAGAAGAGGTTTCTCCAGCACCGTCACAGGGCCCATTCAAGATGCCTTCACCGTTTCATGCTAAAGTGCTTCTCATCCTTACGTGTATGGCTTTCCTGATGGATTTCCTTCTCACAATGAAAACCTTGACACGTTCCATCTGTTCTCTCTCCTACTCTTGAAAACACTTCCCACGGAACAAGATTCGAATGGGGACAGACATTCTACACTAAGTATGTCTGTGGGACAGGCACGGGGCACATTCCTTGCGATTTCACACTTTACATTGGAAAAGTCTACCATGTTCAGGGTGAGATGTTAGTAGAAACACGGTTTCTCTGCAGTGGTGTTTCTTCAGACTGATTAGTACTCCCTTGGTTTAGGATTCAACACATACGTTCTGTGAGTATGAATTCCTCGCGAACCCAGGTGGGAGCTCGAAGTCGCGTTTGAGATAGACTTGGTTCTCACAGATTTGTGTATGCCTTTCCTCTGCCTAACTCGCATACTTTGGAAGACGCTTCTATCTTCGTGACCCATGCATGGTGTTCGTTGAGAAAAGCCCTCCGTAAGAAGTTGTTCCGCGAGTAAGGTCGATCACGCTTCCCCTCTGCTTTCTTTCACACTTTGCCTCAAGCCGCTTCGTTTCTTAGCAGAGGAGGTGGCAGTCGAAAGACCGCACCTCCACAGCGCTGTTTTGTAGACCCAAGTGTATAGCACATTCCTTACGCTTCCTCTCATTTCCAGACATACACCTCTCTAGGAGACAACGAGTGTTTTGCTTATGCTTCTCTCTACCGAAACAAGATCTGAGTTGGGAGAAGCTTTCGACACGACTTCTTTCTCAAGCAGCGCTATATGGCCCAGTACCTGTGCCTTCGCTGTGACCGTTGGAACGTTCTTCCATCTTCTTCCCAGTAGATGGCAGTAGAAGGACTATCTCCCTCTACCGTGTTGTTCCTTGAGAGGTGAGTGTAAGGCACTGACACATATAGCTCAGAAGGCTTCATTCTTCCCGAACCAAGATGTGAGCTCGAAATCAGTTTTCACATGCCGTTGTTTCTCTGAGTTCAGCGTAAGGCTCTGCTGAGGCTAGCTCGCCTACATTTGAAGGCCTTCCAACTTCATGACAGAAGCCTTCACACTTGGTGTAAAGCCGCTTCGATCCTTAGGAAAGCAGAAGGGAGTCGAAGGACCGCTCCTCCACAGCATTGTTCTTGAAGAATTAATTGCAGAGCTCGTTGCTTATGCTTCCTCCGATTTCCATACACACACCTCTATAGGGGACAACTTGTGAGTTGGTGATAACATTCGACCCACATTTTTCTTTACAATTCAGCCTATGGCATTTTCCTTACGCTTTCACGCAAAGAACTGAAAATGTTTCTAGCTTCCTGAAACAAGATCTGAGTAGGGAGAAACTTTCGACACAACTTCTTTCTCAAGCAGTGGTACCTGACACAGATTTGTGCCTTCACTGCGAACGTTGGAAATTGCTTCCATCTTCATCCCTGTAGGTGGTAGTGGAAAGACTATTTCCCTGCAGCTTTGTTTCTTGAGAGGTGAGTATAAGAACCTTCCCTTAGAGAGCAACACATATATCTCCAAGGGCTTCTATCTTCAAGAACCAAGATGTTCGCACGAAAACCTGTTTGACGAGGCCTTCTTTCTCAGAGTTCAGTGTAAGGCTACCAGGCCTGAAGGGAGCCCACGTCCATTTGAAGCCCCATCCACCTGCATGACACAGGACTTAAAGGAGAGAAGCTCTCTGCACAACGTGTTTCCCGATGTACAGGAATGCACGTTCCACCTCTTTCCTTGCACACAAGGTTTAACAAGCTGCTTCCTTCCTTACTAAAAGAGATGGTAGTCGAAGGACGGCAACAAAATAGATTTGTTCTTAGAGTTAAACAAACGTATGCCATCTTCCTTAGGCTTGCTCACATCATCCATTTCCATACATTGTTCTTCATGTCATGACTGTAGGCACATTCGACACGGAGAGTTAAGTCTAGCCCATGTCCCTTGCGCCTTCACCCCCACTACGGAAAACATTTTCATCTCACTGAAACCATAGGACACCTGAGGGAAGCCTACTTCAGAAGAGGTTTCTCCAGCACCGTCACAGGGCCCTTTCAAGATGCCTTCTCCGTTTCATGCTAAAGTTCTTCTCATTCTTACGTGTATGGCTTTCCTAATGGATTTCTTTCTCACAGTGAAAACCTTGACACGTTCCATCTGCTCTCTCTCCTACTCTTGAAAACACTTCTCACAGAACAAGGTTCGAATGGGGACAGACATTCTACAGTAAGTATGTCTGTGGGACAGGCACGGGGCACATTCCTTGCGATTTCACACTTACATGGGTAACGTCTACCATGTTCAGGGAAGATGTTAGTAGAAACACGGTTTCTCTGCAGTGGTGTTTCTTCAGACTGCATAGTACTCCCTTTGTTTAGGATTCAGCCCATACGTTTTGTGACTATGAATTCCTCGCGAACCCAGATGGGAGCTCGAAGTCGCGTTTGAGATGGACTTGCTTCGCAGAGATTCATGTATGCCTTTCCTTTGGCGAAGTCACATACATTTGAAAACCCTTCCCTCTTCGTGACCCATGGTGTTCGTTGAGAAAAGCCCTCCATAAGAAGTTGTTCGGCGACTAAAGTATGTCTCTCTTCCTTCCCCTCCGTACTCTTTCACACTTTGCTTCAAGCCGCTTCGTTCCTTAGCAAAGCAGATGGCAGTCGAAGGACCGCACCGCCACAGCGTTGTTTCTTCGACTTAAGTGTATCACACGTCCCTTATGCTTCCTCCTATTTCCAGACACACACCTCTCTAGGGGACTACTAGTGGGTTGGTTGTCACATTCGACCCACATTTTTCTTCACAATTCAGCGTGTGGCGTTTTCCTGGTGTTTTCAAACAAAGTACTGACAAGGCTTCTATCTTCCCGAAACAAGATCTGAGTTGGGAGAGGCTTTCGATACAAGTTCGTTCTCAAGCAGTGGTATATGGCACAGTATTTGTGCCTTCGCTTTTAACGTCGGGACTTTCCTCCATTTTCTTCCCTGTAGATGGTAGTGGAAAGGCGATTTCTCTACCGTTTTGTTCCTTGAGAGCTGAGTGTTAGGCACTTACACCTATATCTCCAAAGGCTTCATGCTTCCCGAACCAAGAGGTTAGCAGGAAATCCTGTTGGACGTGGCCTTGTTTCTCTGAGTTCAGTGGAAGGCGCTGCTGAGGCGAGCTCGCGTACATTTGAAGGCCCTTCCAACTTCATGACACAAGACTTTGGTGCAGAGAAACCCTCCACACAACGTGTTCCTCACCGTAGTGTACCGCGCTTTCCGTCTCTTTCCTTTTACACTACGTTGTAAAAAGGTGCTTCCATCCGTAGGGAAAGAGCTGGTCGTCGAAGGACGGCAAACCTCTAGATTTGTTCTTAGAGTTAACCATGGGTAGGCAATCCTCCTTATGCTTCCTCACATAATACATATCCATACTCATCCTTCCTCATGGAACGGCCGCACTTCCACAGCGGTGTTTTGTAGAAATAAGTGTATAGCACTTTCCTTACGCTTCCTCCGATTTACAGACACACACCTCTATAGGGGACAACTTGTGACTTGGTGGTAACATTCGACCCACATTTTTCTTCACAATTCAGCCTATGGCATTTTCCTTGCGCTTTCACGCGAAGAACTGAAAACACTTCTAGCTTCCTGAAACAAGATCTGAGGAGGGAGAAACTTTCGACACAACTTCTTTCTCAAGCAGTGGTACATGACACAGTATTTGTGCCTTCACTGCGAACGTTGGAAATTGCTTCCATCTTCGTCCCTGTAGGTGGTAGTGGAAAGACTATTTCCCTGCAGCTTTGTTTCTTGAGAGGTGAGTATAAGAACCTTCCCTTAGAGAGCAGCACATATATCTCCAAGGGCTTCTATCTTCAAGAACCAAGATGTTCGCACGAAAACCTGTTTGACGAGGCCTTCTTTCTCAGAGTTCAGTGTAAGGCTACTAGGCCTGAAGGGAGCCCACGTCCATTTGAAGACCCATCCACCTGCATGACACAGGACTTAAAGGAGAGAAACCCTCTGCACAACGTGTTCCCCGCTGTACAGGAAGGCACGTTCCACCTCTTTCCTTGCACACAATGTTTAACAAGCTGCTTCCAACCTTACGAAAAGAGATGGTAGTCGAAGGACGGCAACACTCTAGATTTGTTCTTAGAGTTAAAGAAACGAGTGCCATCTTCCTTAGGCTTGCTCACATCATCCATTTCCATACATCGTTCTTCATGTCACGACTGTAGGCACATTCGCCACGGAGAGTTAAGTCTAGACCATGTCCCTTACGCGTTCACACCCGCTAGGGAAAACACTTTCATCGCACTGAAACCATAGGACAGCTGAGGGAAGCCTACTTCAGAAGAGGTTTCTCCAGCACCGTCACAGGGCCCATTCAAGATGCCTTCACCGTTTCATGCTAAAGTGCTTCTCATCCTTACGTGTATGGCTTTCCTGATGGATTTCCTTCTCACAATGAAAACCTTGACACGTTCCATCTGTTCTCTCTCCTACTCTTGAAAACACTTCCCACGGAACAAGATTCGAATGGGGACAGACATTCTACACTAAGTATGTCTGTGGGACAGGCACGGGGCACATTCCTTGCGATTTCACACTTTACATTGGAAAAGTCTACCATGTTCAGGGTGAGATGTTAGTAGAAACACGGTTTCTCTGCAGTGGTGTTTCTTCAGACTGATTAGTACTCCCTTGGTTTAGGATTCAACACATACGTTCTGTGAGTATGAATTCCTCGCGAACCCAGGTGGGAGCTCGAAGTCGCGTTTGAGATAGACTTGGTTCTCACAGATTTGTGTATGCCTTTCCTCTGCCTAACTCGCATACTTTGGAAGACGCTTCTATCTTCGTGACCCATGCATGGTGTTCGTTGAGAAAAGCCCTCCGTAAGAAGTTGTTCCACGAGTAAGGTCGATCACGCTTCCCCTCTGCTTTCTTTCACACTTTGCCTCAAGCCGCTTCGTTTCTTAGCAGAGGAGGTGGCAGTCGAAAGACCGCACCTCCACAGCGCTGTTTTGTAGACCCAAGTGTATAGCACATTCCTTACGCTTCCTCTCATTTCCAGACATACACCTCTCTAGGAGACAACGAGTGTTTTGCTTATGCTTCTCTCTACCGAAACAAGATCTGAGTTGGGAGAAGCTTTCGACACGACTTCTTTCTCAAGCAGCGCTATATGGCCCAGTACCTGTGCCTTCGCTGTGACCGTTGGAACGTTCTTCCATCTTCTTCCCAGTAGATGGCAGTAGAAGGACTATCTCCCTCTACCGTGTTGTTCCTTGAGAGGTGAGTGTAAGGCACTGACACATATAGCTCAGAAGGCTTCATTCTTCCCGAACCAAGATGTGAGCTCGAAATCAGTTTTCACATGCCGTTGTTTCTCTGAGTTCAGCGTAAGGCTCTGCTGAGGCTAGCTCGCCTACATTTGAAGGCCTTCCAACTTCATGACAGAAGCCTTCACACTTGGTGTAAAGCCGCTTCGATCCTTAGGAAAGCAGAAGGGAGTCGAAGGACCGCTCCTCCACAGCATTGTTCTTGAAGAATTAATTGCAGAGCTCGTTGCTTATGCTTCCTCCGATTTCCATACACACACCTCTATAGGGGACAACTTGTGAGTTGGTGATAACATTCGACCCACATTTTTCTTTACAATTCAGCCTATGGCATTTTCCTTACGCTTTCACGCAAAGAACTGAAAATGTTTCTAGCTTCCTGAAACAAGATCTGAGTAGGGAGAAACTTTCGACACAACTTCTTTCTCAAGCAGTGGTACCTGACACAGATTTGTGCCTTCACTGCGAACGTTGGAAATTGCTTCCATCTTCATCCCTGTAGGTGGTAGTGGAAAGACTATTTCCCTGCAGCTTTGTTTCTTGAGAGGTGAGTATAAGAACCTTCCCTTAGAGAGCAACACATATATCTCCAAGGGCTTCTATCTTCAAGAACCAAGATGTTCGCACGAAAACCTGTTTGACGAGGCCTTCTTTCTCAGAGTTCAGTGTAAGGCTACCAGGCCTGAAGGGAGCCCACGTCCATTTGAAGCCCCATCCACCTGCATGACACAGGACTTAAAGGAGAGAAGCTCTCTGCACAACGTGTTTCCCGATGTACAGGAATGCGCGTTCCACCTCTTTCCTTGCACACAAGGTTTAACAAGCTGCTTCCTTCCTTACTAAAAGAGATGGTAGTCGAAGGACGGCAACAAAATAGATTTGTTCTTAGAGTTAAACAAACGTATGCCATCTTCCTTAGGCTTGCTCACATCATCCATTTCCATACATTGTTCTTCATGTCATGACTGTAGGCACATTCGACACGGAGAGTTAAGTCTAGCCCATGTCCCTTGCGCCTTCACCCCCACTACGGAAAACATTTTCATCTCACTGAAACCATAGGACACCTGAGGGAAGCCTACTTCAGAAGAGGTTTCTCCAGCACCGTCACAGGGCCCTTTCAAGATGCCTTCTCCGTTTCATGCTAAAGTTCTTCTCATTCTTACGTGTATGGCTTTCCTAATGGATTTCTTTCTCACAGTGAAAACCTTGACACGTTCCATCTGCTCTCTCTCCTACTCTTGAAAACACTTCTCACAGAACAAGGTTCGAATGGGGACAGACATTCTACAGTAAGTATGTCTGTGGGACAGGCACGGGGCACATTCCTTGCGATTTCACACTTACATGGGTAACGTCTACCATGTTCAGGGAAGATGTTAGTAGAAACACGGTTTCTCTGCAGTGGTGTTTCTTCAGACTGCATAGTACTCCCTTTGTTTAGGATTCAGCCCATACGTTTTGTGACTATGAATTCCTCGCGAACCCAGATGGGAGCTCGAAGTCGCGTTTGAGATGGACTTGCTTCGCAGAGATTCATGTATGCCTTTCCTTTGGCGAAGTCACATACATTTGAAAACCCTTCCCTCTTCGTGACCCATGGTGTTCGTTGAGAAAAGCCCTCCATAAGAAGTTGTTCGGCGACTAAGGTATGTCTCTCTTCCTTCCCCTCCGTACTCTTTCACACTTTGCTTCAAGCCGCTTCGTTCCTTAGCAAAGCAGATGGCAGTCGAAGGACCGCACCGCCACAGCGTTGTTTCTTCGACTTAAGTGTATCACACGTCCCTTATGCTTCCTCCTATTTCCAGACACACACCTCTCTAGGGGACTACTAGTGGGTTGGTTGTCACATTCGACCCACATTTTTCTTCACAATTCAGCGTGTGGCGTTTTCCTGGTGTTTTCAAACAAAGTACTGACAAGGCTTCTATCTTCCCGAAACAAGATCTGAGTTGGGAGAGGCTTTCGATACAAGTTCGTTCTCAAGCAGTGGTATAGGGCACAGTATTTGTGCCTTCGCTTTTAACGTCGGGACTTTCCTCCATTTTCTTCCCTGTAGATGGTAGTGGAAAGGCGATTTCTCTACCGTTTTGTTCCTTGAGAGCTGAGTGTTAGACACTTACACCTATATCTCCAAAGGCTTCACGCTTCCCGAACCAAGAGGTTAGCAGGAAATCCTGTTGGACGTGGCCTTGTTTCTCTGAGTTCAGTGGAAGGCGCTGCTGAGGCGAGCTCGCGTACATTTGAAGGCCCTTCCAACTTCATGACACAAGACTTTGGTGCAGAGAAACCCTCCACACAACGTGTTCCTCACCGTAGTGTACCGCGCTTTCCGTCTCTTTCCTTTTACACTACGTTGTAAAAAGGTGCTTCCATCCGTAGGGAAAGAGCTGGTCGTCGAAGGACGGCAAACCTCTAGATTTGTTCTTAGAGTTAACCATGGGTAGGCAATCCTCCTTATGCTTCCTCACATAATACATATCCATACTCATCCTTCCTCATGGAACGGCCGCACTTCCACAGCGGTGTTTTGTAGAAATAAGTGTATAGCACTTTCCTTACGCTTCCTCCGATTTACAGACACACACCTCTATAGGGGACAACTTGTGACTTGGTGGTAACATTCGACCCACATTTTTCTTCACAATTCAGCCTATGGCATTTTCCTTGCGCTTTCACGCGAAGAACTGAAAACACTTCTAGCTTCCTGAAACAAGATCTGAGGAGGGAGAAACTTTCGACACAACTTCTTTCTCAAGCAGTGGTACATGACACAGTATTTGTGCCTTCACTGCGAACGTTGGAAATTGCTTCCATCTTCGTCCCTGTAGGTGGTAGTGGAAAGACTATTTCCCTGCAGCTTTGTTTCTTGAGAGGTGAGTATAAGAACCTTCCCTTAGAGAGCAGCACATATATCTCCAAGGGCTTCTATCTTCAAGAACCAAGATGTTCGCACGAAAACCTGTTTGACGAGGCCTTCTTTCTCAGAGTTCAGTGTAAGGCTACTAGGCCTGAAGGGAGCCCACGTCCATTTGAAGACCCATCCACCTGCATGACACAGGACTTAAAGGAGAGAAACCCTCTGCACAACGTGTTCCCCGCTGTACAGGAAGGCACGTTCCACCTCTTTCCTTGCACACAATGTTTAACAAGCTGCTTCCAACCTTACGAAAAGAGATGGTAGTCGAAGGACGGCAACACTCTAGATTTGTTCTTAGAGTTAAAGAAACGAGTGCCATCTTCCTTAGGCTTGCTCACATCATCCATTTCCATACATCGTTCTTCATGTCACGACTGTAGGCACATTCGCCACGGAGAGTTAAGTCTAGACCATGTCCCTTACGCGTTCACACCCGCTAGGGAAAACACTTTCATCGCACTGAAACCATAGGACAGCTGAGGGAAGCCTACTTCAGAAGAGGTTTCTCCAGCACCGTCACAGGGCCCATTCAAGATGCCTTCACCGTTTCATGCTAAAGTGCTTCTCATCCTTACGTGTATGGCTTTCCTGATGGATTTCCTTCTCACAATGAAAACCTTGACACGTTCCATCTGTTCTCTTTCCTACTCTTGAAAACACTTCCCACGGAACAAGATTCGAATGGGGACAGACATTCTACACTAAGTATGTCTGTGGGACAGGCACGGGGCACATTCCTTGCGATTTCACACTTTACATTGGAAAAGTCTACCATGTTCAGGGTGAGATGTTAGTAGAAACACGGTTTCTCTGCAGTGGTGTTTCTTCAGACTGATTAGTACTCCCTTGGTTTAGGATTCAACACATACGTTCTGTGAGTATGAATTCCTCGCGAACCCAGGTGGGAGCTCGAAGTCGCGTTTGAGATAGACTTGGTTCTCACAGATTTGTGTATGCCTTTCCTCTGCCTAACTCGCATACTTTGGAAGACGCTTCTATCTTCGTGACCCATGCATGGTGTTCGTTGAGAAAAGCCCTCCGTAAGAAGTTGTTCCGCGAGTAAGGTCGATCACGCTTCCCCTCTGCTTTCTTTCACACTTTGCCTCAAGCCGCTTCGTTTCTTAGCAGAGGAGGTGGCAGTCGAAAGACCGCACCTCCACAGCGCTGTTTTGTAGACCCAAGTGTATAGCACATTCCTTACGCTTCCTCTCATTTCCAGACATACACCTCTCTAGGAGACAACGAGTGTTTTGCTTATGCTTCTCTCTACCGAAACAAGATCTGAGTTGGGAGAAGCTTTCGACACGACTTCTTTCTCAAGCAGCGCTATATGGCCCAGTACCTGTGCCTTCGCTGTGACCGTTGGAACGTTCTTCCATCTTCTTCCCAGTAGATGGCAGTAGAAGGACTATCTCCCTCTACCGTGTTGTTCCTTGAGAGGTGAGTGTAAGGCACTGACACATATAGCTCAGAAGGCTTCATTCTTCCCGAACCAAGATGTGAGCTCGAAATCAGTTTTCACATGCCGTTGTTTCTCTGAGTTCAGCGTAAGGCTCTGCTGAGGCTAGCTCGCCTACATTTGAAGGCCTTCCAACTTCATGACAGAAGCCTTCACACTTGGTGTAAAGCCGCTTCGATCCTTAGGAAAGCAGAAGGGAGTCGAAGGACCGCTCCTCCACAGCATTGTTCTTGAAGAATTAATTGCAGAGCTCGTTGCTTATGCTTCCTCCGATTTCCATACACACACCTCTATAGGGGACAACTTGTGAGTTGGTGATAACATTCGACCCACATTTTTCTTTACAATTCAGCCTATGGCATTTTCCTTACGCTTTCACGCAAAGAACTGAAAATGTTTCTAGCTTCCTGAAACAAGATCTGAGTAGGGAGAAACTTTCGACACAACTTCTTTCTCAAGCAGTGGTACCTGACACAGATTTGTGCCTTCACTGCGAACGTTGGAAATTGCTTCCATCTTCATCCCTGTAGGTGGTAGTGGAAAGACTATTTCCCTGCAGCTTTGTTTCTTGAGAGGTGAGTATAAGAACCTTCCCTTAGAGAGCAACACATATATCTCCAAGGGCTTCTATCTTCAAGAACCAAGATGTTCGCACGAAAACCTGTTTGACGAGGCCTTCTTTCTCAGAGTTCAGTGTAAGGCTACCAGGCCTGAAGGGAGCCCACGTCCATTTGAAGCCCCATCCACCTGCATGACACAGGACTTAAAGGAGAGAAGCTCTCTGCACAACGTGTTTCCCGATGTACAGGAATGCGCGTTCCACCTCTTTCCTTGCACACAAGGTTTAACAAGCTGCTTCCTTCCTTACTAAAAGAGATGGTAGTCGAAGGACGGCAACAAAATAGATTTGTTCTTAGAGTTAAACAAACGTATGCCATCTTCCTTAGGCTTGCTCACATCATCCATTTCCATACATTGTTCTTCATGTCATGACTGTAGGCACATTCGACACGGAGAGTTAAGTCTAGCCCATGTCCCTTGCGCCTTCACCCCCACTACGGAAAACATTTTCATCTCACTGAAACCATAGGACACCTGAGGGAAGCCTACTTCAGAAGAGGTTTCTCCAGCACCGTCACAGGGCCCTTTCAAGATGCCTTCTCCGTTTCATGCTAAAGTTCTTCTCATTCTTACGTGTATGGCTTTCCTAATGGATTTCTTTCTCACAGTGAAAACCTTGACACGTTCCATCTGCTCTCTCTCCTACTCTTGAAAACACTTCTCACAGAACAAGGTTCGAATGGGGACAGACATTCTACAGTAAGTATGTCTGTGGGACAGGCACGGGGCACATTCCTTGCGATTTCACACTTACATGGGTAACGTCTACCATGTTCAGGGAAGATGTTAGTAGAAACACGGTTTCTCTGCAGTGGTGTTTCTTCAGACTGCATAGTACTCCCTTTGTTTAGGATTCAGCCCATACGTTTTGTGACTATGAATTCCTCGCGAACCCAGATGGGAGCTCGAAGTCGCGTTTGAGATGGACTTGCTTCGCAGAGATTCATGTATGCCTTTCCTTTGGCGAAGTCACATACATTTGAAAACCCTTCCCTCTTCGTGACCCATGGTGTTCGTTGAGAAAAGCCCTCCATAAGAAGTTGTTCGGCGACTAAGGTATGTCTCTCTTCCTTCCCCTCCGTACTCTTTCACACTTTGCTT
Organism: Eumetopias jubatus; assembly: GCF_037043125.1. Taxonomy (NCBI): domain Eukaryota; kingdom Metazoa; phylum Chordata; class Mammalia; order Carnivora; family Otariidae; genus Eumetopias; species Eumetopias jubatus. The sequence continues at coordinate 65,344 of NW_028275033.1, forward strand.
CAAGCCGCTTCGTTCCTTAGCAAAGCAGATGGCAGTCGAAGGACCGCACCGCCACAGCGTTGTTTCTTCGACTTAAGTGTATCACACGTCCCTTATGCTTCCTCCTATTTCCAGACACACACCTCTCTAGGGGACTACTAGTGGGTTGGTTGTCACATTCGACCCACATTTTTCTTCACAATTCAGCGTGTGGCGTTTTCCTGGTGTTTTCAAACAAAGTACTGACAAGGCTTCTATCTTCCCGAAACAAGATCTGAGTTGGGAGAGGCTTTCGATACAAGTTCGTTCTCAAGCAGTGGTATATGGCACAGTATTTGTGCCTTCGCTTTTAACGTCGGGACTTTCCTCCATTTTCTTCCCTGTAGATGGTAGTGGAAAGGCGATTTCTCTACCGTTTTGTTCCTTGAGAGCTGAGTGTTAGACACTTACACCTATATCTCCAAAGGCTTCACGCTTCCCGAACCAAGAGGTTAGCAGGAAATCCTGTTGGACGTGGCCTTGTTTCTCTGAGTTCAGTGGAAGGCGCTGCTGAGGCGAGCTCGCGTACATTTGAAGGCCCTTCCAACTTCATGACACAAGACTTTCGTGCAGAGAAACCCTCCACACAACGTGTTCCTCACCGTAGTGTACCGCGCTTTCCGTCTCTTTCCTTTTACACTACGTTGTAAAAAGGTGCTTCCATCCGTAGGGAAAGAGCTGGTCGTCGAAGGACGGCAAACCTCTAGATTTGTTCTTAGAGTTAACCATGGGTAGGCAATCCTCCTTATGCTTCCTCACATAATACATATCCATACTCATCCTTCCTCATGGAACGGCCGCACTTCCACAGCGGTGTTTTGTAGAAATAAGTGTATAGCACTTTCCTTACGCTTCCTCCGATTTACAGACACACACCTCTATAGGGGACAACTTGTGACTTGGTGGTAACATTCGACCCACATTTTTCTTCACAATTCAGCCTATGGCATTTTCCTTGCGCTTTCACGCGAAGAACTGAAAACACTTCTAGCTTCCTGAAACAAGATCTGAGGAGGGAGAAACTTTCGACACAACTTCTTTCTCAAGCAGTGGTACATGACACAGTATTTGTGCCTTCACTGCGAACGTTGGAAATTGCTTCCATCTTCGTCCCTGTAGGTGGTAGTGGAAAGACTATTTCCCTGCAGCTTTGTTTCTTGAGAGGTGAGTATAAGAACCTTCCCTTAGAGAGCAGCACATATATCTCCAAGGGCTTCTATCTTCAAGAACCAAGATGTTCGCACGAAAACCTGTTTCACGAGGCCTTCTTTCTCAGAGTTCAGTGTAAGGCTACTAGGCCTGAAGGGAGCCCACGTCCATTTGAAGACCCATCCACCTGCATGACACAGGACTTAAAGGAGAGAAACCCTCTGCACAACGTGTTCCCCGCTGTACAGGAAGGCACGTTCCACCTCTTTCCTTGCACACAATGTTTAACAAGCTGCTTCCAACCTTACGAAAAGAGATGGTAGTCGAAGGACGGCAACACTCTAGATTTGTTCTTAGAGTTAAAGAAACGAGTGCCATCTTCCTTAGGCTTGCTCACATCATCCATTTCCATACATCGTTCTTCATGTCACGACTGTAGGCACATTCGCCACGGAGAGTTAAGTCTAGACCATGTCCCTTACGCGTTCACACCCGCTAGGGAAAACACTTTCATCGCACTGAAACCATAGGACAGCTGAGGGAAGCCTACTTCAGAAGAGGTTTCTCCAGCACCGTCACAGGGCCCATTCAAGATGCCTTCACCGTTTCATGCTAAAGTGCTTCTCATCCTTACGTGTATGGCTTTCCTGATGGATTTCCTTCTCACAATGAAAACCTTGACACGTTCCATCTGTTCTCTCTCCTACTCTTGAAAACACTTCCCACGGAACAAGATTCGAATGGGGACAGACATTCTACACTAAGTATGTCTGTGGGACAGGCACGGGGCACATTCCTTGCGATTTCACACTTTACATTGGAAAAGTCTACCATGTTCAGGGTGAGATGTTAGTAGAAACACGGTTTCTCTGCAGTGGTGTTTCTTCAGACTGATTAGTACTCCCTTGGTTTAGGATTCAACACATACGTTCTGTGAGTATGAATTCCTCGCGAACCCAGGTGGGAGCTCGAAGTCGCGTTTGAGATAGACTTGGTTCTCACAGATTTGTGTATGCCTTTCCTCTGCCTAACTCGCATACTTTGGAAGACGCTTCTATCTTCGTGACCCATGCATGGTGTTCGTTGAGAAAAGCCCTCCGTAAGAAGTTGTTCCGCGAGTAAGGTCGATCACGCTTCCCCTCTGCTTTCTTTCACACTTTGCCTCAAGCCGCTTCGTTTCTTAGCAGAGGAGGTGGCAGTCGAAAGACCGCACCTCCACAGCGCTGTTTTGTAGACCCAAGTGTATAGCACATTCCTTACGCTTCCTCTCATTTCCAGACATACACCTCTCTAGGAGACAACGAGTGTTTTGCTTATGCTTCTCTCTACCGAAACAAGATCTGAGTTGGGAGAAGCTTTCGACACGACTTCTTTCTCAAGCAGCGCTATATGGCCCAGTACCTGTGCCTTCGCTGTGACCGTTGGAACGTTCTTCCATCTTCTTCCCAGTAGATGGCAGTAGAAGGACTATCTCCCTCTACCGTGTTGTTCCTTGAGAGGTGAGTGTAAGGCACTGACACATATAGCTCAGAAGGCTTCATTCTTCCCGAACCAAGATGTGAGCTCGAAATCAGTTTTCACATGCCGTTGTTTCTCTGAGTTCAGCGTAAGGCTCTGCTGAGGCTAGCTCGCCTACATTTGAAGGCCTTCCAACTTCATGACAGAAGCCTTCACACTTGGTGTAAAGCCGCTTCGATCCTTAGGAAAGCAGAAGGGAGTCGAAGGACCGCTCCTCCACAGCATTGTTCTTGAAGAATTAATTGCAGAGCTCGTTGCTTATGCTTCCTCCGATTTCCATACACACACCTCTATAGGGGACAACTTGTGAGTTGGTGATAACATTCGACCCACATTTTTCTTTACAATTCAGCCTATGGCATTTTCCTTACGCTTTCACGCAAAGAACTGAAAATGTTTCTAGCTTCCTGAAACAAGATCTGAGTAGGGAGAAACTTTCGACACAACTTCTTTCTCAAGCAGTGGTACCTGACACAGATTTGTGCCTTCACTGCGAACGTTGGAAATTGCTTCCATCTTCATCCCTGTAGGTGGTAGTGGAAAGACTATTTCCCTGCAGCTTTGTTTCTTGAGAGGTGAGTATAAGAACCTTCCCTTAGAGAGCAACACATATATCTCCAAGGGCTTCTATCTTCAAGAACCAAGATGTTCGCACGAAAACCTGTTTGACGAGGCCTTCTTTCTCAGAGTTCAGTGTAAGGCTACCAGGCCTGAAGGGAGCCCACGTCCATTTGAAGCCCCATCCACCTGCATGACACAGGACTTAAAGGAGAGAAGCTCTCTGCACAACGTGTTTCCCGATGTACAGGAATGCGCGTTCCACCTCTTTCCTTGCACACAAGGTTTAACAAGCTGCTTCCTTCCTTACTAAAAGAGATGGTAGTCGAAGGACGGCAACAAAATAGATTTGTTCTTAGAGTTAAACAAACGTATGCCATCTTCCTTAGGCTTGCTCACATCATCCATTTCCATACATTGTTCTTCATGTCATGACTGTAGGCACATTCGACACGGAGAGTTAAGTCTAGCCCATGTCCCTTGCGCCTTCACCCCCACTACGGAAAACATTTTCATCTCACTGAAACCATAGGACACCTGAGGGAAGCCTACTTCAGAAGAGGTTTCTCCAGCACCGTCACAGGGCCCTTTCAAGATGCCTTCTCCGTTTCATGCTAAAGTTCTTCTCATTCTTACGTGTATGGCTTTCCTAATGGATTTCTTTCTCACAGTGAAAACCTTGACACGTTCCATCTGCTCTCTCTCCTACTCTTGAAAACACTTCTCACAGAACAAGGTTCGAATGGGGACAGACATTCTACAGTAAGTATGTCTGTGGGACAGGCACGGGGCACATTCCTTGCGATTTCACACTTACATGGGTAACGTCTACCATGTTCAGGGAAGATGTTAGTAGAAACACGGTTTCTCTGCAGTGGTGTTTCTTCAGACTGCATAGTACTCCCTTTGTTTAGGATTCAGCCCATACGTTTTGTGACTATGAATTCCTCGCGAACCCAGATGGGAGCTCGAAGTCGCGTTTGAGATGGACTTGCTTCGCAGAGATTCATGTATGCCTTTCCTTTGGCGAAGTCACATACATTTGAAAACCCTTCCCTCTTCGTGACCCATGGTGTTCGTTGAGAAAAGCCCTCCATAAGAAGTTGTTCGGCGACTAAGGTATGTCTCTCTTCCTTCCCCTCCGTACTCTTTCACACTTTGCTTCAAGCCGCTTCGTTCCTTAGCAAAGCAGATGGCAGTCGAAGGACCGCACCGCCACAGCGTTGTTTCTTCGACTTAAGTGTATCACACGTCCCTTATGCTTCCTCCTATTTCCAGACACACACCTCTCTAGGGGACTACTAGTGGGTTGGTTGTCACATTCGACCCACATTTTTCTTCACAATTCAGCGTGTGGCGTTTTCCTGGTGTTTTCAAACAAAGTACTGACAAGGCTTCTATCTTCCCGAAACAAGATCTGAGTTGGGAGAGGCTTTCGATACAAGTTCGTTCTCAAGCAGTGGTATATGGCACAGTATTTGTGCCTTCGCTTTTAACGTCGGGACTTTCCTCCATTTTCTTCCCTGTAGATGGTAGTGGAAAGGCGATTTCTCTACCGTTTTGTTCCTTGAGAGCTGAGTGTTAGACACTTACACCTATATCTCCAAAGGCTTCACGCTTCCCGAACCAAGAGGTTAGCAGGAAATCCTGTTGGACGTGGCCTTGTTTCTCTGAGTTCAGTGGAAGGCGCTGCTGAGGCGAGCTCGCGTACATTTGAAGGCCCTTCCAACTTCATGACACAAGACTTTCGTGCAGAGAAACCCTCCACACAACGTGTTCCTCACCGTAGTGTACCGCGCTTTCCGTCTCTTTCCTTTTACACTACGTTGTAAAAAGGTGCTTCCATCCGTAGGGAAAGAGCTGGTCGTCGAAGGACGGCAAACCTCTAGATTTGTTCTTAGAGTTAACCATGGGTAGGCAATCCTCCTTATGCTTCCTCACATAATACATATCCATACTCATCCTTCCTCATGGAACGGCCGCACTTCCACAGCGGTGTTTTGTAGAAATAAGTGTATAGCACTTTCCTTACGCTTCCTCCGATTTACAGACACACACCTCTATAGGGGACAACTTGTGACTTGGTGGTAACATTCGACCCACATTTTTCTTCACAATTCAGCCTATGGCATTTTCCTTGCGCTTTCACGCGAAGAACTGAAAACACTTCTAGCTTCCTGAAACAAGATCTGAGGAGGGAGAAACTTTCGACACAACTTCTTTCTCAAGCAGCGGTACATGACACAGTATTTGTGCCTTCACTGCGAACGTTGGAAATTGCTTCCATCTTCGTCCCTGTAGGTGGTAGTGGAAAGACTATTTCCCTGCAGCTTTGTTTCTTGAGAGGTGAGTATAAGAACCTTCCCTTAGAGAGCAGCACATATATCTCCAAGGGCTTCTATCTTCAAGAACCAAGATGTTCGCACGAAAACCTGTTTCACGAGGCCTTCTTTCTCAGAGTTCAGTGTAAGGCTACTAGGCCTGAAGGGAGCCCACGTCCATTTGAAGACCCATCCACCTGCATGACACAGGACTTAAAGGAGAGAAACCCTCTGCACAACGTGTTCCCCGCTGTACAGGAAGGCACGTTCCACCTCTTTCCTTGCACACAATGTTTAACAAGCTGCTTCCAACCTTACGAAAAGAGATGGTAGTCGAAGGACGGCAACACTCTAGATTTGTTCTTAGAGTTAAAGAAACGAGTGCCATCTTCCTTAGGCTTGCTCACATCATCCATTTCCATACATCGTTCTTCATGTCACGACTGTAGGCACATTCGCCACGGAGAGTTAAGTCTAGACCATGTCCCTTACGCGTTCACACCCGCTAGGGAAAACACTTTCATCGCACTGAAACCATAGGACAGCTGAGGGAAGCCTACTTCAGAAGAGGTTTCTCCAGCACCGTCACAGGGCCCATTCAAGATGCCTTCACCGTTTCATGCTAAAGTGCTTCTCATCCTTACGTGTATGGCTTTCCTGATGGATTTCCTTCTCACAATGAAAACCTTGACACGTTCCATCTGTTCTCTCTCCTACTCTTGAAAACACTTCCCACGGAACAAGATTCGAATGGGGACAGACATTCTACACTAAGTATGTCTGTGGGACAGGCACGGGGCACATTCCTTGCGATTTCACACTTTACATTGGAAAAGTCTACCATGTTCAGGGTGAGATGTTAGTAGAAACACGGTTTCTCTGCAGTGGTGTTTCTTCAGACTGATTAGTACTCCCTTGGTTTAGGATTCAACACATACGTTCTGTGAGTATGAATTCCTCGCGAACCCAGGTGGGAGCTCGAAGTCGCGTTTGAGATAGACTTGGTTCTCACAGATTTGTGTATGCCTTTCCTCTGCCTAACTCGCATACTTTGGAAGACGCTTCTATCTTCGTGACCCATGCATGGTGTTCGTTGAGAAAAGCCCTCCGTAAGAAGTTGTTCCGCGAGTAAGGTCGATCACGCTTCCCCTCTGCTTTCTTTCACACTTTGCCTCAAGCCGCTTCGTTTCTTAGCAGAGGAGGTGGCAGTCGAAAGACCGCACCTCCACAGCGCTGTTTTGTAGACCCAAGTGTATAGCACATTCCTTACGCTTCCTCTCATTTCCAGACATACACCTCTCTAGGAGACAACGAGTGTTTTGCTTATGCTTCTCTCTACCGAAACAAGATCTGAGTTGGGAGAAGCTTTCGACACGACTTCTTTCTCAAGCAGCGCTATATGGCCCAGTACCTGTGCCTTCGCTGTGACCGTTGGAACGTTCTTCCATCTTCTTCCCAGTAGATGGCAGTAGAAGGACTATCTCCCTCTACCGTGTTGTTCCTTGAGAGGTGAGTGTAAGGCACTGACACATATAGCTCAGAAGGCTTCATTCTTCCCGAACCAAGATGTGAGCTCGAAATCAGTTTTCACATGCCGTTGTTTCTCTGAGTTCAGCGTAAGGCTCTGCTGAGGCTAGCTCGCCTACATTTGAAGGCCTTCCAACTTCATGACAGAAGCCTTCACACTTGGTGTAAAGCCGCTTCGATCCTTAGGAAAGCAGAAGGGAGTCGAAGGACCGCTCCTCCACAGCATTGTTCTTGAAGAATTAATTGCAGAGCTCGTTGCTTATGCTTCCTCCGATTTCCATACACACACCTCTATAGGGGACAACTTGTGAGTTGGTGATAACATTCGACCCACATTTTTCTTTACAATTCAGCCTATGGCATTTTCCTTACGCTTTCACGCAAAGAACTGAAAATGTTTCTAGCTTCCTGAAACAAGATCTGAGTAGGGAGAAACTTTCGACACAACTTCTTTCTCAAGCAGTGGTACCTGACACAGATTTGTGCCTTCACTGCGAACGTTGGAAATTGCTTCCATCTTCATCCCTGTAGGTGGTAGTGGAAAGACTATTTCCCTGCAGCTTTGTTTCTTGAGAGGTGAGTATAAGAACCTTCCCTTAGAGAGCAACACATATATCTCCAAGGGCTTCTATCTTCAAGAACCAAGATGTTCGCACGAAAACCTGTTTGACGAGGCCTTCTTTCTCAGAGTTCAGTGTAAGGCTACCAGGCCTGAAGGGAGCCCACGTCCATTTGAAGCCCCATCCACCTGCATGACACAGGACTTAAAGGAGAGAAGCTCTCTGCACAACGTGTTTCCCGATGTACAGGAATGCGCGTTCCACCTCTTTCCTTGCACACAAGGTTTAACAAGCTGCTTCCTTCCTTACTAAAAGAGATGGTAGTCGAAGGACGGCAACAAAATAGATTTGTTCTTAGAGTTAAACAAACGTATGCCATCTTCCTTAGGCTTGCTCACATCATCCATTTCCATACATTGTTCTTCATGTCATGACTGTAGGCACATTCGACACGGAGAGTTAAGTCTAGCCCATGTCCCTTGCGCCTTCACCCCCACTACGGAAAACATTTTCATCTCACTGAAACCATAGGACACCTGAGGGAAGCCTACTTCAGAAGAGGTTTCTCCAGCACCGTCACAGGGCCCTTTCAAGATGCCTTCTCCGTTTCATGCTAAAGTTCTTCTCATTCTTACGTGTATGGCTTTCCTAATGGATTTCTTTCTCACAGTGAAAACCTTGACACGTTCCATCTGCTCTCTCTCCTACTCTTGAAAACACTTCTCACAGAACAAGGTTCGAATGGGGACAGACATTCTACAGTAAGTATGTCTGTGGGACAGGCACGGGGCACATTCCTTGCGATTTCACACTTACATGGGTAACGTCTACCATGTTCAGGGAAGATGTTAGTAGAAACACGGTTTCTCTGCAGTGGTGTTTCTTCAGACTGCATAGTACTCCCTTTGTTTAGGATTCAGCCCATACGTTTTGTGACTATGAATTCCTCGCGAACCCAGATGGGAGCTCGAAGTCGCGTTTGAGATGGACTTGCTTCGCAGAGATTCATGTATGCCTTTCCTTTGGCGAAGTCACATACATTTGAAAACCCTTCCCTCTTCGTGACCCATGGTGTTCCTTGAGAAAAGCCCTCCATAAGAAGTTGTTCGGCGACTAAGGTATGTCTCTCTTCCTTCCCCTCCGTACTCTTTCACACTTTGCTTCAAGCCGCTTCGTTCCTTAGCAAAGCAGATGGCAGTCGAAGGACCGCACCGCCACAGCGTTGTTTCTTCGACTTAAGTGTATCACACGTCCCTTATGCTTCCTCCTATTTCCAGACACACACCTCTCTAGGGGACTACTAGTGGGTTGGTTGTCACATTCGACCCACATTTTTCTTCACAATTCAGCGTGTGGCGTTTTCCTGGTGTTTTCAAACAAAGTACTGACAAGGCTTCTATCTTCCCGAAACAAGATCTGAGTTGGGAGAGGCTTTCGATACAAGTTCGTTCTCAAGCAGTGGTATATGGCACAGTATTTGTGCCTTCGCTTTTAACGTCGGGACTTTCCTCCATTTTCTTCCCTGTAGATGGTAGTGGAAAGGCGATTTCTCTACCGTTTTGTTCCTTGAGAGCTGAGTGTTAGACACTTACACCTATATCTCCAAAGGCTTCACGCTTCCCGAACCAAGAGGTTAGCAGGAAATCCTGTTGGACGTGGCCTTGTTTCTCTGAGTTCAGTGGAAGGCGCTGCTGAGGCGAGCTCGCGTACATTTGAAGGCCCTTCCAACTTCATGACACAAGACTTTCGTGCAGAGAAACCCTCCACACAACGTGTTCCTCACCGTAGTGTACCGCGCTTTCCGTCTCTTTCCTTTTACACTACGTTGTAAAAAGGTGCTTCCATCCGTAGGGAAAGAGCTGGTCGTCGAAGGACGGCAAACCTCTAGATTTGTTCTTAGAGTTAACCATGGGTAGGCAATCCTCCTTATGCTTCCTCACATAATACATATCCATACTCATCCTTCCTCATGGAACGGCCGCACTTCCACAGCGGTGTTTTGTAGAAATAAGTGTATAGCACTTTCCTTACGCTTCCTCCGATTTACAGACACACACCTCTATAGGGGACAACTTGTGACTTGGTGGTAACATTCGACCCACATTTTTCTTCACAATTCAGCCTATGGCATTTTCCTTGCGCTTTCACGCGAAGAACTGAAAACACTTCTAGCTTCCTGAAACAAGATCTGAGGAGGGAGAAACTTTCGACACAACTTCTTTCTCAAGCAGCGGTACATGACACAGTATTTGTGCCTTCACTGCGAACGTTGGAAATTGCTTCCATCTTCGTCCCTGTAGGTGGTAGTGGAAAGACTATTTCCCTGCAGCTTTGTTTCTTGAGAGGTGAGTATAAGAACCTTCCCTTAGAGAGCAGCACATATATCTCCAAGGGCTTCTATCTTCAAGAACCAAGATGTTCGCACGAAAACCTGTTTCACGAGGCCTTCTTTCTCAGAGTTCAGTGTAAGGCTACTAGGCCTGAAGGGAGCCCACGTCCATTTGAAGACCCATCCACCTGCATGACACAGGACTTAAAGGAGAGAAACCCTCTGCACAACGTGTTCCCCGCTGTACAGGAAGGCACGTTCCACCTCTTTCCTTGCACACAATGTTTAACAAGCTGCTTCCAACCTTACGAAAAGAGATGGTAGTCGAAGGACGGCAACACTCTAGATTTGTTCTTAGAGTTAAAGAAACGAGTGCCATCTTCCTTAGGCTTGCTCACATCATCCATTTCCATACATCGTTCTTCATGTCACGACTGTAGGCACATTCGCCACGGAGAGTTAAGTCTAGACCATGTCCCTTACGCGTTCACACCCGCTAGGGAAAACACTTTCATCGCACTGAAACCATAGGACAGCTGAGGGAAGCCTACTTCAGAAGAGGTTTCTCCAGCACCGTCACAGGGCCCATTCAAGATGCCTTCACCGTTTCATGCTAAAGTGCTTCTCATCCTTACGTGTATGGCTTTCCTGATGGATTTCCTTCTCACAATGAAAACCTTGACACGTTCCATCTGTTCTCTCTCCTACTCTTGAAAACACTTCCCACGGAACAAGATTCGAATGGGGACAGACATTCTACACTAAGTATGTCTGTGGGACAGGCACGGGGCACATTCCTTGCGATTTCACACTTTACATTGGAAAAGTCTACCATGTTCAGGGTGAGATGTTAGTAGAAACACGGTTTCTCTGCAGTGGTGTTTCTTCAGACTGATTAGTACTCCCTTGGTTTAGGATTCAACACATACGTTCTGTGAGTATGAATTCCTCGCGAACCCAGGTGGGAGCTCGAAGTCGCGTTTGAGATAGACTTGGTTCTCACAGATTTGTGTATGCCTTTCCTCTGCCTAACTCGCATACTTTGGAAGACGCTTCTATCTTCGTGACCCATGCATGGTGTTCGTTGAGAAAAGCCCTCCGTAAGAAGTTGTTCCGCGAGTAAGGTCGATCACGCTTCCCCTCTGCTTTCTTTCACACTTTGCCTCAAGCCGCTTCGTTTCTTAGCAGAGGAGGTGGCAGTCGAAAGACCGCACCTCCACAGCGCTGTTTTGTAGACCCAAGTGTATAGCACATTCCTTACGCTTCCTCTCATTTCCAGACATACACCTCTCTAGGAGACAACGAGTGTTTTGCTTATGCTTCTCTCTACCGAAACAAGATCTGAGTTGGGAGAAGCTTTCGACACGACTTCTTTCTCAAGCAGCGCTATATGGCCCAGTACCTGTGCCTTCGCTGTGACCGTTGGAACGTTCTTCCATCTTCTTCCCAGTAGATGGCAGTAGAAGGACTATCTCCCTCTACCGTGTTGTTCCTTGAGAGGTGAGTGTAAGGCACTGACACATATAGCTCAGAAGGCTTCATTCTTCCCGAACCAAGATGTGAGCTCGAAATCAGTTTTCACATGCCGTTGTTTCTCTGAGTTCAGCGTAAGGCTCTGCTGAGGCTAGCTCGCCTACATTTGAAGGCCTTCCAACTTCATGACAGAAGCCTTCACACTTGGTGTAAAGCCGCTTCGATCCTTAGGAAAGCAGAAGGGAGTCGAAGGACCGCTCCTCCACAGCATTGTTCTTGAAGAATTAATTGCAGAGCTCGTTGCTTATGCTTCCTCCGATTTCCATACACACACCTCTATAGGGGACAACTTGTGAGTTGGTGATAACATTCGACCCACATTTTTCTTTACAATTCAGCCTATGGCATTTTCCTTACGCTTTCACGCAAAGAACTGAAAATGTTTCTAGCTTCCTGAAACAAGATCTGAGTAGGGAGAAACTTTCGACACAACTTCTTTCTCAAGCAGTGGTACCTGACACAGATTTGTGCCTTCACTGCGAACGTTGGAAATTGCTTCCATCTTCATCCCTGTAGGTGGTAGTGGAAAGACTATTTCCCTGCAGCTTTGTTTCTTGAGAGGTGAGTATAAGAACCTTCCCTTAGAGAGCAACACATATATCTCCAAGGGCTTCTATCTTCAAGAACCAAGATGTTCGCACGAAAACCTGTTTGACGAGGCCTTCTTTCTCAGAGTTCAGTGTAAGGCTACCAGGCCTGAAGGGAGCCCACGTCCATTTGAAGCCCCATCCACCTGCATGACACAGGACTTAAAGGAGAGAAGCTCTCTGCACAACGTGTTTCCCGATGTACAGGAATGCGCGTTCCACCTCTTTCCTTGCACACAAGGTTTAACAAGCTGCTTCCTTCCTTACTAAAAGAGATGGTAGTCGAAGGACGGCAACAAAATAGATTTGTTCTTAGAGTTAAACAAACGTATGCCATCTTCCTTAGGCTTGCTCACATCATCCATTTCCATACATTGTTCTTCATGTCATGACTGTAGGCACATTCGACACGGAGAGTTAAGTCTAGCCCATGTCCCTTGCGCCTTCACCCCCACTACGGAAAACATTTTCATCTCACTGAAACCATAGGACACCTGAGGGAAGCCTACTTCAGAAGAGGTTTCTCCAGCACCGTCACAGGGCCCTTTCAAGATGCCTTCTCCGTTTCATGCTAAAGTTCTTCTCATTCTTACGTGTATGGCTTTCCTAATGGATTTCTTTCTCACAGTGAAAACCTTGACACGTTCCATCTGCTCTCTCTCCTACTCTTGAAAACACTTCTCACAGAACAAGGTTCGAATGGGGACAGACATTCTACAGTAAGTATGTCTGTGGGACAGGCACGGGGCACATTCCTTGCGATTTCACACTTACATGGGTAACGTCTACCATGTTCAGGGAAGATGTTAGTAGAAACACGGTTTCTCTGCAGTGGTGTTTCTTCAGACTGCATAGTACTCCCTTTGTTTAGGATTCAGCCCATACGTTTTGTGACTATGAATTCCTCGCGAACCCAGATGGGAGCTCGAAGTCGCGTTTGAGATGGACTTGCTTCGCAGAGATTCATGTATGCCTTTCCTTTGGCGAAGTCACATACATTTGAAAACCCTTCCCTCTTCGTGACCCATGGTGTTCCTTGAGAAAAGCCCTCCATAAGAAGTTGTTCGGCGACTAAGGTATGTCTCTCTTCCTTCCCCTCCGTACTCTTTCACACTTTGCTTCAAGCCGCTTCGTTCCTTAGCAAAGCAGATGGCAGTCGAAGGACCGCACCGCCACAGCGTTGTTTCTTCGACTTAAGTGTATCACACGTCCCTTATGCTTCCTCCTATTTCCAGACACACACCTCTCTAGGGGACTACTAGTGGGTTGGTTGTCACATTCGACCCACATTTTTCTTCACAATTCAGCGTGTGGCGTTTTCCTGGTGTTTTCAAACAAAGTACTGACAAGGCTTCTATCTTCCCGAAACAAGATCTGAGTTGGGAGAGGCTTTCGATACAAGTTCGTTCTCAAGCAGTGGTATATGGCACAGTATTTGTGCCTTCGCTTTTAACGTCGGGACTTTCCTCCATTTTCTTCCCTGTAGATGGTAGTGGAAAGGCGATTTCTCTACCGTTTTGTTCCTTGAGAGCTGAGTGTTAGACACTTACACCTATATCTCCAAAGGCTTCACGCTTCCCGAACCAAGAGGTTAGCAGGAAATCCTGTTGGACGTGGCCTTGTTTCTCTGAGTTCAGTGGAAGGCGCTGCTGAGGCGAGCTCGCGTACATTTGAAGGCCCTTCCAACTTCATGACACAAGACTTTGGTGCAGAGAAACCCTCCACACAACGTGTTCCTCACCGTAGTGTACCGCGCTTTCCGTCTCTTTCCTTTTACACTACGTTGTAAAAAGGTGCTTCCATCCGTAGGGAAAGAGCTGGTCGTCGAAGGACGGCAAACCTCTAGATTTGTTCTTAGAGTTAACCATGGGTAGGCAATCCTCCTTATGCTTCCTCACATAATACATATCCATACTCATCCTTCCTCATGGAACGGCCGCACTTCCACAGCGGTGTTTTGTAGAAATAAGTGTATAGCACTTTCCTTACGCTTCCTCCGATTTACAGACACACACCTCTATAGGGGACAACTTGTGACTTGGTGGTAACATTCGACCCACATTTTTCTTCACAATTCAGCCTATGGCATTTTCCTTGCGCTTTCACGCGAAGAACTGAAAACACTTCTAGCTTCCTGAAACAAGATCTGAGGAGGGAGAAACTTTCGACACAACTTCTTTCTCAAGCAGTGGTACATGACACAGTATTTGTGCCTTCACTGCGAACGTTGGAAATTGCTTCCATCTTCGTCCCTGTAGGTGGTAGTGGAAAGACTATTTCCCTGCAGCTTTGTTTCTTGAGAGGTGAGTATAAGAACCTTCCCTTAGAGAGCAGCACATATATCTCCAAGGGCTTCTATCTTCAAGAACCAAGATGTTCGCACGAAAACCTGTTTGACGAGGCCTTCTTTCTCAGAGTTCAGTGTAAGGCTACTAGGCCTGAAGGGAGCCCACGTCCATTTGAAGACCCATCCACCTGCATGACACAGGACTTAAAGGAGAGAAACCCTCTGCACAACGTGTTCCCCGCTGTACAGGAAGGCACGTTCCACCTCTTTCCTTGCACACAATGTTTAACAAGCTGCTTCCAACCTTACGAAAAGAGATGGTAGTCGAAGGACGGCAACACTCTAGATTTGTTCTTAGAGTTAAAGAAACGAGTGCCATCTTCCTTAGGCTTGCTCACATCATCCATTTCCATACATCGTTCTTCATGTCACGACTGTAGGCACATTCGCCACGGAGAGTTAAGTCTAGACCATGTCCCTTACGCGTTCACACCCGCTAGGGAAAACACTTTCATCGCACTGAAACCATAGGACAGCTGAGGGAAGCCTACTTCAGAAGAGGTTTCTCCAGCACCGTCACAGGGCCCATTCAAGATGCCTTCACCGTTTCATGCTAAAGTGCTTCTCATCCTTACGTGTATGGCTTTCCTGATGGATTTCCTTCTCACAATGAAAACCTTGACACGTTCCATCTGTTCTCTCTCCTACTCTTGAAAACACTTCCCACGGAACAAGATTCGAATGGGGACAGACATTCTACACTAAGTATGTCTGTGGGACAGGCACGGGGCACATTCCTTGCGATTTCACACTTTA
Source organism: Eumetopias jubatus (assembly GCF_037043125.1). NCBI lineage: Eukaryota > Metazoa > Chordata > Mammalia > Carnivora > Otariidae > Eumetopias > Eumetopias jubatus. The sequence continues at coordinate 80,547 of NW_028275033.1, forward strand.
CATTGGAAAAGTCTACCATGTTCAGGGTGAGATGTTAGTAGAAACACGGTTTCTCTGCAGTGGTGTTTCTTCAGACTGATTAGTACTCCCTTGGTTTAGGATTCAACACATACGTTCTGTGAGTATGAATTCCTCGCGAACCCAGGTGGGAGCTCGAAGTCGCGTTTGAGATAGACTTGGTTCTCACAGATTTGTGTATGCCTTTCCTCTGCCTAACTCGCATACTTTGGAAGACGCTTCTATCTTCGTGACCCATGCATGGTGTTCGTTGAGAAAAGCCCTCCGTAAGAAGTTGTTCCGCGAGTAAGGTCGATCACGCTTCCCCTCTGCTTTCTTTCACACTTTGCCTCAAGCCGCTTCGTTTCTTAGCAGAGGAGGTGGCAGTCGAAAGACCGCACCTCCACAGCGCTGTTTTGTAGACCCAAGTGTATAGCACATTCCTTACGCTTCCTCTCATTTCCAGACATACACCTCTCTAGGAGACAACGAGTGTTTTGCTTATGCTTCTCTCTACCGAAACAAGATCTGAGTTGGGAGAAGCTTTCGACACGACTTCTTTCTCAAGCAGCGCTATATGGCCCAGTACCTGTGCCTTCGCTGTGACCGTTGGAACGTTCTTCCATCTTCTTCCCAGTAGATGGCAGTAGAAGGACTATCTCCCTCTACCGTGTTGTTCCTTGAGAGGTGAGTGTAAGGCACTGACACATATAGCTCAGAAGGCTTCATTCTTCCCGAACCAAGATGTGAGCTCGAAATCAGTTTTCACATGCCGTTGTTTCTCTGAGTTCAGCGTAAGGCTCTGCTGAGGCTAGCTCGCCTACATTTGAAGGCCTTCCAACTTCATGACAGAAGCCTTCACACTTGGTGTAAAGCCGCTTCGATCCTTAGGAAAGAAGAAGGGAGTCGAAGGACCGCTCCTCCACAGCATTGTTCTTGAAGAATTAATTGCAGAGCTCGTTGCTTATGCTTCCTCCGATTTCCATACACACACCTCTATAGGGGACAACTTGTGAGTTGGTGGTAACATTCGACCCACATTTTTCTTTACAATTCAGCCTATGGCATTTTCCTTACGCTTTCACGCAAAGAACTGAAAATGTTTCTAGCTTCCTGAAACAAGATCTGAGTAGGGAGAAACTTTCGACACAACTTCTTTCTCAAGCAGTGGTACCTGACACAGATTTGTGCCTTCACTGCGAACGTTGGAAATTGCTTCCATCTTCATCCCTGTAGGTGGTAGTGGAAAGACTATTTCCCTGCAGCTTTGTTTCTTGAGAGGTGAGTATAAGAACCTTCCCTTAGAGAGCAACACATATATCTCCAAGGGCTTCTATCTTCAAGAACCAAGATGTTCGCACGAAAACCTGTTTGACGAGGCCTTCTTTCTCAGAGTTCAGTGTAAGGCTACTAGGCCTGAAGGGAGCCCACGTCCATTTGAAGCCCCATCCACCTGCATGACACAGGACTTAAAGGAGAGAAGCTCTCTGCACAACGTGTTTCCCGATGTACAGGAATGCGCGTTCCACCTCTTTCCTTGCACACAAGGTTTAACAAGCTGCTTCCTTCCTTACTAAAAGAGATGGTAGTCGAAGGACGGCAACAAAATAGATTTGTTCTTAGAGTTAAACAAACGTATGCCATCTTCCTTAGGCTTGCTCACATCATCCATTTCCATACATTGTTCTTCATGTCATGACTGTAGGCACATTCGACACGGAGAGTTAAGTCTAGCCCATGTCCCTTGCGCCTTCACCCCCACTACGGAAAACATTTTCATCTCACTGAAACCATAGGACACCTGAGGGAAGCCTACTTCAGAAGAGGTTTCTCCAGCACCGTCACAGGGCCCTTTCAAGATGCCTTCTCCGTTTCATGCTAAAGTTCTTCTCATTCTTACGTGTATGGCTTTCCTAATGGATTTCTTTCTCACAGTGAAAACCTTGACACGTTCCATCTGCTCTCTCTCCTACTCTTGAAAACACTTCTCACAGAACAAGGTTCGAATGGGGACAGACATTCTACAGTAAGTATGTCTGTGGGACAGGCACGGGGCACATTCCTTGCGATTTCACACTTACATGGGTAACGTCTACCATGTTCAGGGAAGATGTTAGTAGAAACACGGTTTCTCTGCAGTGGTGTTTCTTCAGACTGCATAGTACTCCCTTTGTTTAGGATTCAGCCCATACGTTTTGTGACTATGAATTCCTCGCGAACCCAGATGGGAGCTCGAAGTCGCGTTTGAGATGGACTTGCTTCGCAGAGATTCATGTATGCCTTTCCTTTGGCGAAGTCACATACATTTGAAAACCCTTCCCTCTTCGTGACCCATGGTGTTCCTTGAGAAAAGCCCTCCATAAGAAGTTGTTCGGCGACTAAGGTATGTCTCTCTTCCTTCCCCTCCGTACTCTTTCACACTTTGCTTCAAGCCGCTTCGTTCCTTAGCAAAGCAGATGGCAGTCGAAGGACCGCACCGCCACAGCGTTGTTTCTTCGACTTAAGTGTATCACACGTCCCTTATGCTTCCTCCTATTTCCAGACACACACCTCTCTAGGGGACTACTAGTGGGTTGGTTGTCACATTCGACCCACATTTTTCTTCACAATTCAGCGTGTGGCGTTTTCCTGGTGTTTTCAAACAAAGTACTGACAAGGCTTCTATCTTCCCGAAACAAGATCTGAGTTGGGAGAGGCTTTCGATACAAGTTCGTTCTCAAGCAGTGGTATATGGCACAGTATTTGTGCCTTCGCTTTTAACGTCGGGACTTTCCTCCATTTTCTTCCCTGTAGATGGTAGTGGAAAGGCGATTTCTCTACCGTTTTGTTCCTTGAGAGCTGAGTGTTAGACACTTACACCTATATCTCCAAAGGCTTCACGCTTCCCGAACCAAGAGGTTAGCAGGAAATCCTGTTGGACGTGGCCTTGTTTCTCTGAGTTCAGTGGAAGGCGCTGCTGAGGCGAGCTCGCGTACATTTGAAGGCCCTTCCAACTTCATGACACAAGACTTTCGTGCAGAGAAACCCTCCACACAACGTGTTCCTCACCGTAGTGTACCGCGCTTTCCGTCTCTTTCCTTTTACACTACGTTGTAAAAAGGTGCTTCCATCCGTAGGGAAAGAGCTGGTCGTCGAAGGACGGCAAACCTCTAGATTTGTTCTTAGAGTTAACCATGGGTAGGCAATCCTCCTTATGCTTCCTCACATAATACATATCCATACTCATCCTTCCTCATGGAACGGCCGCACTTCCACAGCGGTGTTTTGTAGAAATAAGTGTATAGCACTTTCCTTACGCTTCCTCCGATTTACAGACACACACCTCTATAGGGGACAACTTGTGACTTGGTGGTAACATTCGACCCACATTTTTCTTCACAATTCAGCCTATGGCATTTTCCTTGCGCTTTCACGCGAAGAACTGAAAACACTTCTAGCTTCCTGAAACAAGATCTGAGGAGGGAGAAACTTTCGACACAACTTCTTTCTCAAGCAGTGGTACATGACACAGTATTTGTGCCTTCACTGCGAACGTTGGAAATTGCTTCCATCTTCGTCCCTGTAGGTGGTAGTGGAAAGACTATTTCCCTGCAGCTTTGTTTCTTGAGAGGTGAGTATAAGAACCTTCCCTTAGAGAGCAGCACATATATCTCCAAGGGCTTCTATCTTCAAGAACCAAGATGTTCGCACGAAAACCTGTTTGACGAGGCCTTCTTTCTCAGAGTTCAGTGTAAGGCTACTAGGCCTGAAGGGAGCCCACGTCCATTTGAAGACCCATCCACCTGCATGACACAGGACTTAAAGGAGAGAAACCCTCTGCACAACGTGTTCCCCGCTGTACAGGAAGGCACGTTCCACCTCTTTCCTTGCACACAATGTTTAACAAGCTGCTTCCAACCTTACGAAAAGAGATGGTAGTCGAAGGACGGCAACACTCTAGATTTGTTCTTAGAGTTAAAGAAACGAGTGCCATCTTCCTTAGGCTTGCTCACATCATCCATTTCCATACATCGTTCTTCATGTCACGACTGTAGGCACATTCGCCACGGAGAGTTAAGTCTAGACCATGTCCCTTACGCGTTCACACCCGCTAGGGAAAACACTTTCATCGCACTGAAACCATAGGACAGCTGAGGGAAGCCTACTTCAGAAGAGGTTTCTCCAGCACCGTCACAGGGCCCATTCAAGATGCCTTCACCGTTTCATGCTAAAGTGCTTCTCATCCTTACGTGTATGGCTTTCCTGATGGATTTCCTTCTCACAATGAAAACCTTGACACGTTCCATCTGTTCTCTCTCCTACTCTTGAAAACACTTCCCACGGAACAAGATTCGAATGGGGACAGACATTCTACACTAAGTATGTCTGTGGGACAGGCACGGGGCACATTCCTTGCGATTTCACACTTTACATTGGAAAAGTCTACCATGTTCAGGGTGAGATGTTAGTAGAAACACGGTTTCTCTGCAGTGGTGTTTCTTCAGACTGATTAGTACTCCCTTGGTTTAGGATTCAACACATACGTTCTGTGAGTATGAATTCCTCGCGAACCCAGGTGGGAGCTCGAAGTCGCGTTTGAGATAGACTTGGTTCTCACAGATTTGTGTATGCCTTTCCTCTGCCTAACTCGCATACTTTGGAAGACGCTTCTATCTTCGTGACCCATGCATGGTGTTCGTTGAGAAAAGCCCTCCGTAAGAAGTTGTTCCGCGAGTAAGGTCGATCACGCTTCCCCTCTGCTTTCTTTCACACTTTGCCTCAAGCCGCTTCGTTTCTTAGCAGAGGAGGTGGCAGTCGAAAGACCGCACCTCCACAGCGCTGTTTTGTAGACCCAAGTGTATAGCACATTCCTTACGCTTCCTCTCATTTCCAGACATACACCTCTCTAGGAGACAACGAGTGTTTTGCTTATGCTTCTCTCTACCGAAACAAGATCTGAGTTGGGAGAAGCTTTCGACACGACTTCTTTCTCAAGCAGCGCTATATGGCCCAGTACCTGTGCCTTCGCTGTGACCGTTGGAACGTTCTTCCATCTTCTTCCCAGTAGATGGCAGTAGAAGGACTATCTCCCTCTACCGTGTTGTTCCTTGAGAGGTGAGTGTAAGGCACTGACACATATAGCTCAGAAGGCTTCATTCTTCCCGAACCAAGATGTGAGCTCGAAATCAGTTTTCACATGCCGTTGTTTCTCTGAGTTCAGCGTAAGGCTCTGCTGAGGCTAGCTCGCCTACATTTGAAGGCCTTCCAACTTCATGACAGAAGCCTTCACACTTGGTGTAAAGCCGCTTCGATCCTTAGGAAAGCAGAAGGGAGTCGAAGGACCGCTCCTCCACAGCATTGTTCTTGAAGAATTAATTGCAGAGCTCGTTGCTTATGCTTCCTCCGATTTCCATACACACACCTCTATAGGGGACAACTTGTGAGTTGGTGGTAACATTCGACCCACATTTTTCTTTACAATTCAGCCTATGGCATTTTCCTTACGCTTTCACGCAAAGAACTGAAAATGTTTCTAGCTTCCTGAAACAAGATCTGAGTAGGGAGAAACTTTCGACACAACTTCTTTCTCAAGCAGTGGTACCTGACACAGATTTGTGCCTTCACTGCGAACGTTGGAAATTGCTTCCATCTTCATCCCTGTAGGTGGTAGTGGAAAGACTATTTCCCTGCAGCTTTGTTTCTTGAGAGGTGAGTATAAGAACCTTCCCTTAGAGAGCAACACATATATCTCCAAGGGCTTCTATCTTCAAGAACCAAGATGTTCGCACGAAAACCTGTTTGACGAGGCCTTCTTTCTCAGAGTTCAGTGTAAGGCTACTAGGCCTGAAGGGAGCCCACGTCCATTTGAAGCCCCATCCACCTGCATGACACAGGACTTAAAGGAGAGAAGCTCTCTGCACAACGTGTTTCCCGATGTACAGGAATGCGCGTTCCACCTCTTTCCTTGCACACAAGGTTTAACAAGCTGCTTCCTTCCTTACTAAAAGAGATGGTAGTCGAAGGACGGCAACAAAATAGATTTGTTCTTAGAGTTAAACAAACGTATGCCATCTTCCTTAGGCTTGCTCACATCATCCATTTCCATACATTGTTCTTCATGTCATGACTGTAGGCACATTCGACACGGAGAGTTAAGTCTAGCCCATGTCCCTTGCGCCTTCACCCCCACTACGGAAAACATTTTCATCTCACTGAAACCATAGGACACCTGAGGGAAGCCTACTTCAGAAGAGGTTTCTCCAGCACCGTCACAGGGCCCTTTCAAGATGCCTTCTCCGTTTCATGCTAAAGTTCTTCTCATTCTTACGTGTATGGCTTTCCTAATGGATTTCTTTCTCACAGTGAAAACCTTGACACGTTCCATCTGCTCTCTCTCCTACTCTTGAAAACACTTCTCACAGAACAAGGTTCGAATGGGGACAGACATTCTACAGTAAGTATGTCTGTGGGACAGGCACGGGGCACATTCCTTGCGATTTCACACTTACATGGGTAACGTCTACCATGTTCAGGGAAGATGTTAGTAGAAACACGGTTTCTCTGCAGTGGTGTTTCTTCAGACTGCATAGTACTCCCTTTGTTTAGGATTCAGCCCATACGTTTTGTGACTATGAATTCCTCGCGAACCCAAATGGGAGCTCGAAGTCGCGTTTGAGATGGACTTGCTTCGCAGAGATTCATGTATGCCTTTCCTTTGGCGAAGTCACATACATTTGAAAACCCTTCCCTCTTCGTGACCCATGGTGTTCGTTGAGAAAAGCCCTCCATAAGAAGTTGTTCGGCGACTAAGGTATGTCTCTCTTCCTTCCCCTCCGTACTCTTTCACACTTTGCTTCAAGCCGCTTCGTTCCTTAGCAAAGCAGATGGCAGTCGAAGGACCGCACCGCCACAGCGTTGTTTCTTCGACTTAAGTGTATCACACGTCCCTTATGCTTCCTCCTATTTCCAGACACACACCTCTCTAGGGGACTACTAGTGGGTTGGTTGTCACATTCGACCCACATTTTTCTTCACAATTCAGCGTGTGGCGTTTTCCTGGTGTTTTCAAACAAAGTACTGACAAGGCTTCTATCTTCCCGAAACAAGATCTGAGTTGGGAGAGGCTTTCGATACAAGTTCGTTCTCAAGCAGTGGTATATGGCACAGTATTTGTGCCTTCGCTTTTAACGTCGGGACTTTCCTCCATTTTCTTCCCTGTAGATGGTAGTGGAAAGGCGATTTCTCTACCGTTTTGTTCCTTGAGAGCTGAGTGTTAGACACTTACACCTATATCTCCAAAGGCTTCACGCTTCCCGAACCAAGAGGTTAGCAGGAAATCCTGTTGGACGTGGCCTTGTTTCTCTGAGTTCAGTGGAAGGCGCTGCTGAGGCGAGCTCGCGTACATTTGAAGGCCCTTCCAACTTCATGACACAAGACTTTCGTGCAGAGAAACCCTCCACACAACGTGTTCCTCACCGTAGTGTACCGCGCTTTCCGTCTCTTTCCTTTTACACTACGTTGTAAAAAGGTGCTTCCATCCGTAGGGAAAGAGCTGGTCGTCGAAGGACGGCAAACCTCTAGATTTGTTCTTAGAGTTAACCATGGGTAGGCAATCCTCCTTATGCTTCCTCACATAATACATATCCATACTCATCCTTCCTCATGGAACGGCCGCACTTCCACAGCGGTGTTTTGTAGAAATAAGTGTATAGCACTTTCCTTACGCTTCCTCCGATTTACAGACACACACCTCTATAGGGGACAACTTGTGACTTGGTGGTAACATTCGACCCACATTTTTCTTCACAATTCAGCCTATGGCATTTTCCTTGCGCTTTCACGCGAAGAACTGAAAACACTTCTAGCTTCCTGAAACAAGATCTGAGGAGGGAGAAACTTTCGACACAACTTCTTTCTCAAGCAGTGGTACATGACACAGTATTTGTGCCTTCACTGCGAACGTTGGAAATTGCTTCCATCTTCGTCCCTGTAGGTGGTAGTGGAAAGACTATTTCCCTGCAGCTTTGTTTCTTGAGAGGTGAGTATAAGAACCTTCCCTTAGAGAGCAGCACATATATCTCCAAGGGCTTCTATCTTCAAGAACCAAGATGTTCGCACGAAAACCTGTTTGACGAGGCCTTCTTTCTCAGAGTTCAGTGTAAGGCTACTAGGCCTGAAGGGAGCCCACGTCCATTTGAAGACCCATCCACCTGCATGACACAGGACTTAAAGGAGAGAAACCCTCTGCACAACGTGTTCCCCGCTGTACAGGAAGGCACGTTCCACCTCTTTCCTTGCACACAATGTTTAACAAGCTGCTTCCAACCTTACGAAAAGAGATGGTAGTCGAAGGACGGCAACACTCTAGATTTGTTCTTAGAGTTAAAGAAACGAGTGCCATCTTCCTTAGGCTTGCTCACATCATCCATTTCCATACATCGTTCTTCATGTCACGACTGTAGGCACATTCGCCACGGAGAGTTAAGTCTAGACCATGTCCCTTACGCGTTCACACCCGCTAGGGAAAACACTTTCATCGCACTGAAACCATAGGACAGCTGAGGGAAGCCTACTTCAGAAGAGGTTTCTCCAGCACCGTCACAGGGCCCATTCAAGATGCCTTCACCGTTTCATGCTAAAGTGCTTCTCATCCTTACGTGTATGGCTTTCCTGATGGATTTCCTTCTCACAATGAAAACCTTGACACGTTCCATCTGTTCTCTCTCCTACTCTTGAAAACACTTCCCACGGAACAAGATTCGAATGGGGACAGACATTCTACACTAAGTATGTCTGTGGGACAGGCACGGGGCACATTCCTTGCGATTTCACACTTTACATTGGAAAAGTCTACCATGTTCAGGGTGAGATGTTAGTAGAAACACGGTTTCTCTGCAGTGGTGTTTCTTCAGACTGATTAGTACTCCCTTGGTTTAGGATTCAACACATACGTTCTGTGAGTATGAATTCCTCGCGAACCCAGGTGGGAGCTCGAAGTCGCGTTTGAGATAGACTTGGTTCTCACAGATTTGTGTATGCCTTTCCTCTGCCTAACTCGCATACTTTGGAAGACGCTTCTATCTTCGTGACCCATGCATGGTGTTCGTTGAGAAAAGCCCTCCGTAAGAAGTTGTTCCGCGAGTAAGGTCGATCACGCTTCCCCTCTGCTTTCTTTCACACTTTGCCTCAAGCCGCTTCGTTTCTTAGCAGAGGAGGTGGCAGTCGAAAGACCGCACCTCCACAGCGCTGTTTTGTAGACCCAAGTGTATAGCACATTCCTTACGCTTCCTCTCATTTCCAGACATACACCTCTCTAGGAGACAACGAGTGTTTTGCTTATGCTTCTCTCTACCGAAACAAGATCTGAGTTGGGAGAAGCTTTCGACACGACTTCTTTCTCAAGCAGCGCTATATGGCCCAGTACCTGTGCCTTCGCTGTGACCGTTGGAACGTTCTTCCATCTTCTTCCCAGTAGATGGCAGTAGAAGGACTATCTCCCTCTACCGTGTTGTTCCTTGAGAGGTGAGTGTAAGGCACTGACACATATAGCTCAGAAGGCTTCATTCTTCCCGAACCAAGATGTGAGCTCGAAATCAGTTTTCACATGCCGTTGTTTCTCTGAGTTCAGCGTAAGGCTCTGCTGAGGCTAGCTCGCCTACATTTGAAGGCCTTCCAACTTCATGACAGAAGCCTTCACACTTGGTGTAAAGCCGCTTCGATCCTTAGGAAAGCAGAAGGGAGTCGAAGGACCGCTCCTCCACAGCATTGTTCTTGAAGAATTAATTGCAGAGCTCGTTGCTTATGCTTCCTCCGATTTCCATACACACACCTCTATAGGGGACAACTTGTGAGTTGGTGATAACATTCGACCCACATTTTTCTTTACAATTCAGCCTATGGCATTTTCCTTACGCTTTCACGCAAAGAACTGAAAATGTTTCTAGCTTCCTGAAACAAGATCTGAGTAGGGAGAAACTTTCGACACAACATCTTTCTCAAGCAGTGGTACCTGACACAGATTTGTGCCTTCACTGCGAACGTTGGAAATTGCTTCCATCTTCATCCCTGTAGGTGGTAGTGGAAAGACTATTTCCCTGCAGCTTTGTTTCTTGAGAGGTGAGTATAAGAACCTTCCCTTAGAGAGCAACACATATATCTCCAAGGGCTTCTATCTTCAAGAACCAAGATGTTCGCACGAAAACCTGTTTGACGAGGCCTTCTTTCTCAGAGTTCAGTGTAAGGCTACTAGGCCTGAAGGGAGCCCACGTCCATTTGAAGCCCCATCCACCTGCATGACACAGGACTTAAAGGAGAGAAGCTCTCTGCACAACGTGTTTCCCGATGTACAGGAATGCGCGTTCCACCTCTTTCCTTGCACACAAGGTTTAACAAGCTGCTTCCTTCCTTACTAAAAGAGATGGTAGTCGAAGGACGGCAACAAAATAGATTTGTTCTTAGAGTTAAACAAACGTATGCCATCTTCCTTAGGCTTGCTCACATCATCCATTTCCATACATTGTTCTTCATGTCATGACTGTAGGCACATTCGACACGGAGAGTTAAGTCTAGCCCATGTCCCTTGCGCCTTCACCCCCACTACGGAAAACATTTTCATCTCACTGAAACCATAGGACACCTGAGGGAAGCCTACTTCAGAAGAGGTTTCTCCAGCACCGTCACAGGGCCCTTTCAAGATGCCTTCTCCGTTTCATGCTAAAGTTCTTCTCATTCTTACGTGTATGGCTTTCCTAATGGATTTCTTTCTCACAGTGAAAACCTTGACACGTTCCATCTGCTCTCTCTCCTACTCTTGAAAACACTTCTCACAGAACAAGGTTCGAATGGGGACAGACATTCTACAGTAAGTATGTCTGTGGGACAGGCACGGGGCACATTCCTTGCGATTTCACACTTACATGGGTAACGTCTACCATGTTCAGGGAAGATGTTAGTAGAAACACGGTTTCTCTGCAGTGGTGTTTCTTCAGACTGCATAGTACTCCCTTTGTTTAGGATTCAACCCATACGTTTTGTGACTATGAATTCCTCGCGAACCCAGATGGGAGCTCGAAGTCGCGTTTGAGATGGACTTGCTTCGCAGAGATTCATGTATGCCTTTCCTTTGGCGAAGTCACATACATTTGAAAACCCTTCCCTCTTCGTGACCCATGGTGTTCGTTGAGAAAAGCCCTCCATAAGAAGTTGTTCGGCGACTAAGGTATGTCTCTCTTCCTTCCCCTCCGTACTCTTTCACACTTTGCTTCAAGCCGCTTCGTTCCTTAGCAAAGCAGATGGCAGTCGAAGGACCGCACCGCCACAGCGTTGTTTCTTCGACTTAAGTGTATCACACGTCCCTTATGCTTCCTCCTATTTCCAGACACACACCTCTCTAGGGGACTACTAGTGGGTTGGTTGTCACATTCGACCCACATTTTTCTTCACAATTCAGCGTGTGGCGTTTTCCTGGTGTTTTCAAACAAAGTACTGACAAGGCTTCTATCTTCCCGAAACAAGATCTGAGTTGGGAGAGGCTTTCGATACAAGTTCGTTCTCAAGCAGTGGTATATGGCACAGTATTTGTGCCTTCGCTTTTAACGTCGGGACTTTCCTCCATTTTCTTCCCTGTAGATGGTAGTGGAAAGGCGATTTCTCTACCGTTTTGTTCCTTGAGAGCTGAGTGTTAGACACTTACACCTATATCTCCAAAGGCTTCACGCTTCCCGAACCAAGAGGTTAGCAGGAAATCCTGTTGGACGTGGCCTTGTTTCTCTGAGTTCAGTGGAAGGCGCTGCTGAGGCGAGCTCGCGTACATTTGAAGGCCCTTCCAACTTCATGACACAAGACTTTCGTGCAGAGAAACCCTCCACACAACGTGTTCCTCACCGTAGTGTACCGCGCTTTCCGTCTCTTTCCTTTTACACTACGTTGTAAAAAGGTGCTTCCATCCGTAGGGAAAGAGCTGGTCGTCGAAGGACGGCAAACCTCTAGATTTGTTCTTAGAGTTAACCATGGGTAGGCAATCCTCCTTATGCTTCCTCACATAATACATATCCATACTCATCCTTCCTCATGGAACGGCCGCACTTCCACAGCGGTGTTTTGTAGAAATAAGTGTATAGCACTTTCCTTACGCTTCCTCCGATTTACAGACACACACCTCTATAGGGGACAACTTGTGACTTGGTGGTAACATTCGACCCACATTTTTCTTCACAATTCAGCCTATGGCATTTTCCTTGCGCTTTCACGCGAAGAACTGAAAACACTTCTAGCTTCCTGAAACAAGATCTGAGGAGGGAGAAACTTTCGACACAACTTCTTTCTCAAGCAGTGGTACATGACACAGTATTTGTGCCTTCACTGCGAACGTTGGAAATTGCTTCCATCTTCGTCCCTGTAGGTGGTAGTGGAAAGACTATTTCCCTGCAGCTTTGTTTCTTGAGAGGTGAGTATAAGAACCTTCCCTTAGAGAGCAGCACATATATCTCCAAGGGCTTCTATCTTCAAGAACCAAGATGTTCGCACGAAAACCTGTTTGACGAGGCCTTCTTTCTCAGAGTTCAGTGTAAGGCTACTAGGCCTGAAGGGAGCCCACGTCCATTTGAAGACCCATCCACCTGCATGACACAGGACTTAAAGGAGAGAAACCCTCTGCACAACGTGTTCCCCGCTGTACAGGAAGGCACGTTCCACCTCTTTCCTTGCACACAATGTTTAACAAGCTGCTTCCAACCTTACGAAAAGAGATGGTAGTCGAAGGACGGCAACACTCTAGATTTGTTCTTAGAGTTAAAGAAACGAGTGCCATCTTCCTTAGGCTTGCTCACATCATCCATTTCCATACATCGTTCTTCATGTCACGACTGTAGGCACATTCGCCACGGAGAGTTAAGTCTAGACCATGTCCCTTACGCGTTCACACCCGCTAGGGAAAACACTTTCATCGCACTGAAACCATAGGACAGCTGAGGGAAGCCTACTTCAGAAGAGGTTTCTCCAGCACCGTCACAGGGCCCATTCAAGATGCCTTCACCGTTTCATGCTAAAGTGCTTCTCATCCTTACGTGTATGGCTTTCCTGATGGATTTCCTTCTCACAATGAAAACCTTGACACGTTCCATCTGTTCTCTCTCCTACTCTTGAAAACACTTCCCACGGAACAAGATTCGAATGGGGACAGACATTCTACACTAAGTATGTCTGTGGGACAGGCACGGGGCACATTCCTTGCGATTTCACACTTTACATTGGAAAAGTCTACCATGTTCAGGGTGAGATGTTAGTAGAAACACGGTTTCTCTGCAGTGGTGTTTCTTCAGACTGATTAGTACTCCCTTGGTTTAGGATTCAACACATACGTTCTGTGAGTATGAATTCCTCGCGAACCCAGGTGGGAGCTCGAAGTCGCGTTTGAGATAGACTTGGTTCTCACAGATTTGTGTATGCCTTTCCTCTGCCTAACTCGCATACTTTGGAAGACGCTTCTATCTTCGTGACCCATGCATGGTGTTCGTTGAGAAAAGCCCTCCGTAAGAAGTTGTTCCGCGAGTAAGGTCGATCACGCTTCCCCTCTGCTTTCTTTCACACTTTGCCTCAAGCCGCTTCGTTTCTTAGCAGAGGAGGTGGCAGTCGAAAGACCGCACCTCCACAGCGCTGTTTTGTAGACCCAAGTGTATAGCACATTCCTTACGCTTCCTCTCATTTCCAGACATACACCTCTCTAGGAGACAACGAGTGTTTTGCTTATGCTTCTCTCTACCGAAACAAGATCTGAGTTGGGAGAAGCTTTCGACACGACTTCTTTCTCAAGCAGCGCTATATGGCCCAGTACCTGTGCCTTCGCTGTGACCGTTGGAACGTTCTTCCATCTTCTTCCCAGTAGATGGCAGTAGAAGGACTATCTCCCTCTACCGTGTTGTTCCTTGAGAGGTGAGTGTAAGGCACTGACACATATAGCTCAGAAGGCTTCATTCTTCCCGAACCAAGATGTGAGCTCGAAATCAGTTTTCACATGCCGTTGTTTCTCTGAGTTCAGCGTAAGGCTCTGCTGAGGCTAGCTCGCCTACATTTGAAGGCCTTCCAACTTCATGACAGAAGCCTTCACACTTGGTGTAAAGCCGCTTCGATCCTTAGGAAAGCAGAAGGGAGTCGAAGGACCGCTCCTCCACAGCATTGTTCTTGAAGAATTAATTGCAGAGCTCGTTGCTTATGCTTCCTCCGATTTCCATACACACACCTCTATAGGGGACAACTTGTGAGTTGGTGGTAACATTCGACCCACATTTTTCTTTACAATTCAGCCTATGGCATTTTCCTTACGCTTTCACGCAAAGAACTGAAAATGTTTCTAGCTTCCTGAAACAAGATCTGAGTAGGGAGAAACTTTCGACACAACTTCTTTCTCAAGCAGTGGTACCTGACACAGATTTGTGCCTTCACTGCGAACGTTGGAAATTGCTTCCATCTTCATCCCTGTAGGTGGTAGTGGAAAGACTATTTCCCTGCAGCTTTGTTTCTTGAGAGGTGAGTATAAGAACCTTCCCTTAGAGAGCAACACATATATCTCCAAGGGCTTCTATCTTCAAGAACCAAGATGTTCGCACGAAAACCTGTTTGACGAGGCCTTCTTTCTCAGAGTTCAGTGTAAGGCTACTAGGCCTGAAGGGAGCCCACGTCCATTTGAAGCCCCATCCACCTGCATGACACAGGACTTAAAGGAGAGAAGCTCTCTGCACAACGTGTTTCCCGATGTACAGGAATGCGCGTTCCACCTCTTTCCTTGCACACAAGGTTTAACAAGCTGCTTCCTTCCTTACTAAAAGAGATGGTAGTCGAAGGACGGCAACAAAATAGATTTGTTCTTAGAGTTAAACAAACGTATGCCATCTTCCTTAGGCTTGCTCACATCATCCATTTCCATACATTGTTCTTCATGTCATGACTGTAGGCACATTCGACACGGAGAGTTAAGTCTAGCCCATGTCCCTTGCGCCTTCACCCCCACTACGGAAAACATTTTCATCTCACTGAAACCATAGGACACCTGAGGGAAGCCTACTTCAGAAGAGGTTTCTCCAGCACCGTCACAGGGCCCTTTCAAGATGCCTTCTCCGTTTCATGCTAAAGTTCTTCTCATTCTTACGTGTATGGCTTTCCTAATGGATTTCTTTCTCACAGTGAAAACCTTGACACGTTCCATCTGCTCTCTCTCCTACTCTTGAAAACACTTCTCACAGAACAAGGTTCGAATGGGGACAGACATTCTACAGTAAGTATGTCTGTGGGACAGGCACGGGGCACATTCCTTGCGATTTCACACTTACATGGGTAACGTCTACCATGTTCAGGGAAGATGTTAGTAGAAACACGGTTTCTCTGCAGTGGTGTTTCTTCAGACTGCATAGTACTCCCTTTGTTTAGGATTCAACCCATACGTTTTGTGACTATGAATTCCTCGCGAACCCAGATGGGAGCTCGAAGTCGCGTTTGAGATGGACTTGCTTCGCAGAGATTCATGTATGCCTTTCCTTTGGCGAAGTCACATACATTTGAAAACCCTTCCCTCTTCGTGACCCATGGTGTTCGTTGAGAAAAGCCCTCCATAAGAAGTTGTTCGGCGACTAAGGTATGTCTCTCTTCCTTCCCCTCCGTACTCTTTCACACTTTGCTTCAAGCCGCTTCGTTCCTTAGCAAAGCAGATGGCAGTCGAAGGACCGCACCGCCACAGCGTTGTTTCTTCGACTTAAGTGTATCACACGTCCCTTATGCTTCCTCCTATTTCCAGACACACACCTCTCTAGGGGACTACTAGTGGGTTGGTTGTCACATTCGACCCACATTTTTCTTCACAATTCAGCGTGTGGCGTTTTCCTGGTGTTTTCAAACAAAGTACTGACAAGGCTTCTATCTTCCCGAAACAAGATCTGAGTTGGGAGAGGCTTTCGATACAAGTTCGTTCTCAAGCAGTGGTATATGGCACAGTATTTGTGCCTTCGCTTTTAACGTCGGGACTTTCCTCCATTTTCTTCCCTGTAGATGGTAGTGGAAAGGCGATTTCTCTACCGTTTTGTTCCTTGAGAGCTGAGTGTTAGACACTTACACCTATATCTCCAAAGGCTTCACGCTTCCCGAACCAAGAGGTTAGCAGGAAATCCTGTTGGACGTGGCCTTGTTTCTCTGAGTTCAGTGGAAGGCGCTGCTGAGGCGAGCTCGCGTACATTTGAAGGCCCTTCCAACTTCATGACACAAGACTTTCGTGCAGAGAAACCCTCCACACAACGTGTTCCTCACCGTAGTGTACCGCGCTTTCCGTCTCTTTCCTTTTACACTACGTTGTAAAAAGGTGCTTCCATCCGTAGGGAAAGAGCTGGTCGTCGAAGGACGGCAAACCTCTAGATTTGTTCTTAGAGTTAACCATGGGTAGGCAATCCTCCTTATGCTTCCTCACATAATACATATCCATACTCATCCTTCCTCATGGAACGGCCGCACTTCCACAGCGGTGTTTTGTAGAAATAAGTGTATAGCACTTTCCTTACGCTTCCTCCGATTTACAGACACACACCTCTATAGGGGACAACTTGTGACTTGGTGGTAACATTCGACCCACATTTTTCTTCACAATTCAGCCTATGGCATTTTCCTTGCGCTTTCACGCGAAGAACTGAAAACACTTCTAGCTTCCTGAAACAAGATCTGAGGAGGGAGAAACTTTCGACACAACTTCTTTCTCAAGCAGTGGTACATGACACAGTATTTGTGCCTTCACTGCGAACGTTGGAAATTGCTTCCATCTTCGTCCCTGTAGGTGGTAGTGGAAAGACTATTTCCCTGCAGCTTTGTTTCTTGAGAGGTGAGTATAAGAACCTTCCCTTAGAGAGCAGCACATATATCTCCAAGGGCTTCTATCTTCAAGAACCAAGATGTTCGCACGAAAACCTGTTTGACGAGGCCTTCTTTCTCAGAGTTCAGTGTAAGGCTACTAGGCCTGAAGGGAGCCCACGTCCATTTGAAGACCCATCCACCTGCATGACACAGGACTTAAAGGAGAGAAACCCTCTGCACAACGTGTTCCCCGCTGTACAGGAAGGCACGTTCCACCTCTTTCCTTGCACACAATGTTTAACAAGCTGCTTCCAACCTTACGAAAAGAGATGGTAGTCGAAGGACGGCAACACTCTAGATTTGTTCTTAGAGTTAAAGAAACGAGTGCCATCTTCCTTAGGCTTGCTCACATCATCCATTTCCATACATCGTTCTTCATGTCACGACTGTAGGCACATTCGCCACGGAGAGTTAAGTCTAGACCATGTCCCTTACGCGTTCACACCCGCTAGGGAAAACACTTTCATCGCACTGAAACCATAGGACAGCTGAGGGAAGCCTACTTCAGAAGAGGTTTCTCCAGCACCGTCACAGGGCCCATTCAAGATGCCTTCACCGTTTCATGCTAAAGTGCTTCTCATCCTTACGTGTATGGCTTTCCTGATGGATTTCCTTCTCACAATGAAAACCTTGACACGTTCCATCTGTTCTCTCTCCTACTCTTGAAAACACTTCCCACGGAACAAGATTCGAATGGGGACAGACATTCTACACTAAGTATGTCTGTGGGACAGGCACGGGGCACATTCCTTGCGATTTCACACTTTACATTGGAAAAGTCTACCATGTTCAGGGTGAGATGTTAGTAGAAACACGGTTTCTCTGCAGTGGTGTTTCTTCAGACTGATTAGTACTCCCTTGGTTTAGGATTCAACACATACGTTCTGTGAGTATGAATTCCTCGCGAACCCAGGTGGGAGCTCGAAGTCGCGTTTGAGATAGACTTGGTTCTCACAGATTTGTGTATGCCTTTCCTCTGCCTAACTCGCATACTTTGGAAGACGCTTCTATCTTCGTGACCCATGCATGGTGTTCGTTGAGAAAAGCCCTCCGTAAGAAGTTGTTCCGCGAGTAAGGTCGATCACGCTTCCCCTCTGCTTTCTTTCACACTTTGCCTCAAGCCGCTTCGTTTCTTAGCAGAGGAGGTGGCAGTCGAAAGACCGCACCTCCACAGCGCTGTTTTGTAGACCCAAGTGTATAGCACATTCCTTACGCTTCCTCTCATTTCCAGACATACACCTCTCTAGGAGACAACGAGTGTTTTGCTTATGCTTCTCTCTACCGAAACAAGATCTGAGTTGGGAGAAGCTTTCGACACGACTTCTTTCTCAAGCAGCGCTATATGGCCCAGTACCTGTGCCTTCGCTGTGACCGTTGGAACGTTCTTCCATCTTCTTCCCAGTAGATGGCAGTAGAAGGACTATCTCCCTCTACCGTGTTGTTCCTTGAGAGGTGAGTGTAAGGCACTGACACATATAGCTCAGAAGGCTTCATTCTTCCCGAACCAAGATGTGAGCTCGAAATCAGTTTTCACATGCCGTTGTTTCTCTGAGTTCAGCGTAAGGCTCTGCTGAGGCTAGCTCGCCTACATTTGAAGGCCTTCCAACTTCATGACAGAAGCCTTCACACTTGGTGTAAAGCCGCTTCGATCCTTAGGAAAGCAGAAGGGAGTCGAAGGACCGCTCCTCCACAGCATTGTTCTTGAAGAATTAATTGCAGAGCTCGTTGCTTATGCTTCCTCCGATTTCCATACACACACCTCTATAGGGGACAACTTGTGAGTTGGTGATAACATTCGACCCACATTTTTCTTTACAATTCAGCCTATGGCATTTTCCTTACGCTTTCACGCAAAGAACTGAAAATGTTTCTAGCTTCCTGAAACAAGATCTGAGTAGGGAGAAACTTTCGACACAACATCTTTCTCAAGCAGTGGTACCTGACACAGATTTGTGCCTTCACTGCGAACGTTGGAAATTGCTTCCATCTTCATCCCTGTAGGTGGTAGTGGAAAGACTATTTCCCTGCAGCTTTGTTTCTTGAGAGGTGAGTATAAGAACCTTCCCTTAGAGAGCAACACATATATCTCCAAGGGCTTCTATCTTCAAGAACCAAGATGTTCGCACGAAAACCTGTTTGACGAGGCCTTCTTTCTCAGAGTTCAGTGTAAGGCTACTAGGCCTGAAGGGAGCCCACGTCCATTTGAAGCCCCATCCACCTGCATGACACAGGACTTAAAGGAGAGAAGCTCTCTGCACAACGTGTTTCCCGATGTACAGGAATGCGCGTTCCACCTCTTTCCTTGCACACAAGGTTTAACAAGCTGCTTCCTTCCTTACTAAAAGAGATGGTAGTCGAAGGACGGCAACAAAATAGATTTGTTCTTAGAGTTAAACAAACGTATGCCATCTTCCTTAGGCTTGCTCACATCATCCATTTCCATACATTGTTCTTCATGTCATGACTGTAGGCACATTCGACACGGAGAGTTAAGTCCAGCCCATGTCCCTTGCGCCTTCACCCCCACTACGGAAAACATTTTCATCTCACTGAAACCATAGGACACCTGAGGGAAGCCTACTTCAGAAGAGGTTTCTCCAGCACCGTCACATGGCCCTTTCAAGATGCCTTCTCCGTTTCATGCTAAAGTTCTTCTCATTCTTACGTGTATGGCTTTCCTAATGGATTTCTTTCTCACAATGAAAACCTTGACACGTTCCATCTGCTCTCTCTCCTACTCTTGAAAACACTTCTCACAGAACAAGGTTCGAATGGGGACAGACATTCTACAGTAAGTATGTCTGTGGGACAGGCACGGGGCACATTCCTTGCGATTTCACACTTACATGGGTAACGTCTACCATGTTCAGGGAAGATGTTAGTAGAAACACGGTTTCTCTGCAGTGGTGTTTCTTCAGACTGCATAGTACTCCCTTTGTTTAGGATTCAACCCATACGTTTTGTGACTATGAATTCCTCGCGAACCCAGATGGGAGCTCGAAGTCGCGTTTGAGATGGACTTGCTTCGCAGAGATTCATGTATGCCTTTCCTTTGGCGAAGTCACATACATTTGAAAACCCTTCCCTCTTCGTGACCCATGGTGTTCGTTGAGAAAAGCCCTCCATAAGAAGTTGTTCGGCGACTAAGGTATGTCTCTCTTCCTTCCCCTCCGTACTCTTTCACACTTTGCTTCAAGCCGCTTCGTTCCTTAGCAAAGCAGATGGCAGTCGAAGGACCGCACCGCCACAGCGTTGTTTCTTCGACTTAAGTGTATCACACGTCCCTTATGCTTCCTCCTATTTCCAGACACACACCTCTCTAGGACTACTAGTGGGTTGGTTGTCACATTCGACCCACATTTTTCTTCACAATTCAGCGTGTGGCGTTTTCCTGGTGTTTTCAAACAAAGTACTGACAAGGCTTCTATCTTCCCGAAACAAGATCTGAGTTGGGAGAGGCTTTCGATACAAGTTCGTTCTCAAGCAGTGGTATATGGCACAGTATTTGTGCCTTCGCTTTTAACGTCGGGACTTTCCTCCATTTTCTTCCCTGTAGATGGTAGTGGAAAGGCGATTTCTCTACCGTTTTGTTCCTTGAGAGCTGAGTGTTAGACACTTACACCTATATCTCCAAAGGCTTCACGCTTCCCGAACCAAGAGGTTAGCAGGAAATCCTGTTGGACGTGGCCTTGTTTCTCTGAGTTCAGTGGAAGGCGCTGCTGAGGCGAGCTCGCGTACATTTGAAGGCCCTTCCAACTTCATGACACAAGACTTTCGTGCAGAGAAACCCTCCACACAACGTGTTCCTCACCGTAGTGTACCGCGCTTTCCGTCTCGTTCCTTTTACACTACGTTGTAAAAAGGTGCTTCCATCCGTAGGGAAAGAGCTGGTCGTCGAAGGACGGCAAACCTCTAGATTTGTTCTTAGAGTTAACCATGGGTAGGCAATCCTCCTTATGCTTCCTCACATAATACATATCCATACTCATCCTTCCTCATGGAACGGCCGCACTTCCACAGCGTTGTTTTGTAGAAATAAGTGTATAGCACTTTCCTTACGCTTCCTCCGATTTACAGACACACACCTCTATAGGGGACAACTTGTGACTTGGTGGTAACATTCGACCCACATTTTTCTTCACAATTCAGCCTATGGCATTTTCCTTGCGCTTTCACGCGAAGAACTGAAAACACTTCTAGCTTCCTGAAACAAGATCTGAGGAGGGAGAAACTTTCGACACAACTTCTTTCTCAAGCAGTGGTACATGACACAGTATTTGTGCCTTCACTGCGAACGTTGGAAATTGCTTCCATCTTCGTCCCTGTAGGTGGTAGTGGAAAGACTATTTCCCTGCAGCTTTGTTTCTTGAGAGGTGAGTATAAGAACCTTCCCTTAGAGAGCAGCACATATATCTCCAAGGGCTTCTATCTTCAAGAACCAAGATGTTCGCACGAAAACCTGTTTGACGAGGCCTTCTTTCTCAGAGTTCAGTGTAAGGCTACTAGGCCTGAAGGGAGCCCACGTCCATTTGAAGACCCATCCACCTGCATGACACAGGACTTAAAGGAGAGAAACCCTCTGCACAACGTGTTCCCCGCTGTACAGGAAGGCACGTTCCACCTCTTTCCTTGCACACAATGTTTAACAAGCTGCTTCCAACCTTACGAAAAGAGATGGTAGTCGAAGGACGGCAACACTCTAGATTTGTTCTTAGAGTTAAAGAAACGAGTGCCATCTTCCTTAGGCTTGCTCACATCATCCATTTCCATACATCGTTCTTCATGTCACGACTGTAGGCACATTCGCCACGGAGAGTTAAGTCTAGACCATGTCCCTTACGCGTTCACACCCGCTAGGGAAAACACTTTCATCGCACTGAAACCATAGGACAGCTGAGGGAAGCCTACTTCAGAAGAGGTTTCTCCAGCACCGTCACAGGGCCCATTCAAGATGCCTTCACCGTTTCATGCTAAAGTGCTTCTCATCCTTACGTGTATGGCTTTCCTGATGGATTTCCTTCTCACAATGAAAACCTTGACACGTTCCATCTGTTCTCTCTCCTACTCTTGAAAACACTTCCCACGGAACAAGATTCGAATGGGGACAGACATTCTACACTAAGTATGTCTGTGGGACAGGCACGGGGCACATTCCTTGCGATTTCACACTTTACATTGGAAAAGTCTACCATGTTCAGGGTGAGATGTTAGTAGAAACACGGTTTCTCTGCAGTGGTGTTTCTTCAGACTGATTAGTACTCCCTTGGTTTAGGATTCAACACATACGTTCTGTGAGTATGAATTCCTCGCGAACCCAGGTGGGAGCTCGAAGTCGCGTTTGAGATAGACTTGGTTCTCACAGATTTGTGTATGCCTTTCCTCTGCCTAACTCGCATACTTTGGAAGACGCTTCTATCTTCGTGACCCATGCATGGTGTTCGTTGAGAAAAGCCCTCCGTAAGAAGTTGTTCCGCGAGTAAGGTCGATCACGCTTCCCCTCTGCTTTCTTTCACACTTTGCCTCAAGCCGCTTCGTTTCTTAGCAGAGGAGGTGGCAGTCGAAAGACCGCACCTCCACAGCGCTGTTTTGTAGACCCAAGTGTATAGCACATTCCTTACGCTTCCTCTCATTTCCAGACATACACCTCTCTAGGAGACAACGAGTGTTTTGCTTATGCTTCTCTCTACCGAAACAAGATCTGAGTTGGGAGAAGCTTTCGACACGACTTCTTTCTCAAGCAGCGCTATATGGCCCAGTACCTGTGCCTTCGCTGTGACCGTTGGAACGTTCTTCCATCTTCTTCCCAGTAGATGGCAGTAGAAGGACTATCTCCCTCTACCGTGTTGTTCCTTGAGAGGTGAGTGTAAGGCACTGACACATATAGCTCAGAAGGCTTCATTCTTCCCGAACCAAGATGTGAGCTCGAAATCAGTTTTCACATGCCGTTGTTTCTCTGAGTTCAGCGTAAGGCTCTGCTGAGGCTAGCTCGCCTACATTTGAAGGCCTTCCAACTTCATGACAGAAGCCTTCACACTTGGTGTAAAGCCGCTTCGATCCTTAGGAAAGCAGAAGGGAGTCGAAGGACCGCTCCTCCACAGCATTGTTCTTGAAGAATTAATTGCAGAGCTCGTTGCTTATGCTTCCTCCGATTTCCATACACACACCTCTATAGGGGACAACTTGTGAGTTGGTGATAACATTCGACCCACATTTTTCTTTACAATTCAGCCTATGGCATTTTCCTTACGCTTTCACGCAAAGAACTGAAAATGTTTCTAGCTTCCTGAAACAAGATCTGAGTAGGGAGAAACTTTCGACACAACTTCTTTCTCAAGCAGTGGTACCTGACACAGATTTGTGCCTTCACTGCGAACGTTGGAAATTGCTTCCATCTTCATCCCTGTAGGTGGTAGTGGAAAGACTATTTCCCTGCAGCTTTGTTTCTTGAGAGGTGAGTATAAGAACCTTCCCTTAGAGAGCAACACATATATCTCCAAGGGCTTCTATCTTCAAGAACCAAGATGTTCGCACGAAAACCTGTTTGACGAGGCCTTCTTTCTCAGAGTTCAGTGTAAGGCTACTAGGCCTGAAGGGAGCCCACGTCCATTTGAAGCCCCATCCACCTGCATGACACAGGACTTAAAGGAGAGAAGCTCTCTGCACAACGTGTTTCCCGATGTACAGGAATGCGCGTTCCACCTCTTTCCTTGCACACAAGGTTTAACAAGCTGCTTCCTTCCTTACTAAAAGAGATGGTAGTCGAAGGACGGCAACAAAATAGATTTGTTCTTAGAGTTAAACAAACGTATGCCATCTTCCTTAGGCTTGCTCACATCATCCATTTCCATACATTGTTCTTCATGTCATGACTGTAGGCACATTCGACACGGAGAGTTAAGTCCAGCCCATGTCCCTTGCGCCTTCACCCCCACTACGGAAAACATTTTCATCTCACTGAAACCATAGGACACCTGAGGGAAGCCTACTTCAGAAGAGGTTTCTCCAGCACCGTCACAGGGCCCTTTCAAGATGCCTTCTCCGTTTCATGCTAAAGTTCTTCTCATTCTTACGTGTATGGCTTTCCTAATGGATTTCTTTCTCACAATGAAAACCTTGACACGTTCCATCTGCTCTCTCTCCTACTCTTGAAAACACTTCTCACAGAACAAGGTTCGAATGGGGACAGACATTCTACAGTAAGTATGTCTGTGGGACAGGCACGGGGCACATTCCTTGCGATTTCACACTTACATGGGTAACGTCTACCATGTTCAGGGAAGATGTTAGTAGAAACACGGTTTCTCTGCAGTGGTGTTTCTTCAGACTGCATAGTACTCCCTTTGTTTAGGATTCAACCCATACGTTTTGTGACTATGAATTCCTCGCGAACCCAGATGGGAGCTCGACGTCGCGTTTGAGATGGACTTGCTTCGCAGAGATTCATGTATGCCTTTCCTTTGGCGAAGTCACATACATTTGAAAACCCTTCCCTCTTCGTGACCCATGGTGTTCGTTGAGAAAAGCCCTCCATAAGAAGTTGTTCGGCGACTAAGGTATGTCTCTCTTCCTTCCCCTCCGTACTCTTTCACACTTTGCTTCAAGCCGCTTCGTTCCTTAGCAAAGCAGATGGCAGTCGAAGGACCGCACCGCCACAGCGTTGTTTCTTCGACTTAAGTGTATCACACGTCCCTTATGCTTCCTCCTATTTCCAGACACACACCTCTCTAGGACTACTAGTGGGTTGGTTGTCACATTCGACCCACATTTTTCTTCACAATTCAGCGTGTGGCGTTTTCCTGGTGTTTTCAAACAAAGTACTGACAAGGCTTCTATCTTCCCGAAACAAGATCTGAGTTGGGAGAGGCTTTCGATACAAGTTCGTTCTCAAGCAGTGGTATATGGCACAGTATTTGTGCCTTCGCTTTTAACGTCGGGACTTTCCTCCATTTTCTTCCCTGTAGATGGTAGTGGAAAGGCGATTTCTCTACCGTTTTGTTCCTTGAGAGCTGAGTGTTAGACACTTACACCTATATCTCCAAAGGCTTCACGCTTCCCGAACCAAGAGGTTAGCAGGAAATCCTGTTGGACGTGGCCTTGTTTCTCTGAGTTCAGTGGAAGGCGCTGCTGAGGCGAGCTCGCGTACATTTGAAGGCCCTTCCAACTTCATGACACAAGACTTTCGTGCAGAGAAACCCTCCACACAACGTGTTCCTCACCGTAGTGTACCGCGCTTTCCGTCTCGTTCCTTTTACACTACGTTGTAAAAAGGTGCTTCCATCCGTAGGGAAAGAGCTGGTCGTCGAAGGACGGCAAACCTCTAGATTTGTTCTTAGAGTTAACCATGGGTAGGCAATCCTCCTTATGCTTCCTCACATAATACATATCCATACTCATCCTTCCTCATGGAACGGCCGCACTTCCACAGCGTTGTTTTGTAGAAATAAGTGTATAGCACTTTCCTTACGCTTCCTCCGATTTACAGACACACACCTCTATAGGGGACAACTTGTGACTTGGTGGTAACATTCGACCCACATTTTTCTTCACAATTCAGCCTATGGCATTTTCCTTGCGCTTTCACGCGAAGAACTGAAAACACTTCTAGCTTCCTGAAACAAGATCTGAGGAGGGAGAAACTTTCGACACAACTTCTTTCTCAAGCAGTGGTACATGACACAGTATTTGTGCCTTCACTGCGAACGTTGGAAATTGCTTCCATCTTCGTCCCTGTAGGTGGTAGTGGAAAGACTATTTCCCTGCAGCTTTGTTTCTTGAGAGGTGAGTATAAGAACCTTCCCTTAGAGAGCAGCACATATATCTCCAAGGGCTTCTATCTTCAAGAACCAAGATGTTCGCACGAAAACCTGTTTGACGAGGCCTTCTTTCTCAGAGTTCAGTGTAAGGCTACTAGGCCTGAAGGGAGCCCACGTCCATTTGAAGACCCATCCACCTGCATGACACAGGACTTAAAGGAGAGAAACCCTCTGCACAACGTGTTCCCCGCTGTACAGGAAGGCACGTTCCACCTCTTTCCTTGCACACAATGTTTAACAAGCTGCTTCCAACCTTACGAAAAGAGATGGTAGTCGAAGGACGGCAACACTCTAGATTTGTTCTTAGAGTTAAAGAAACGAGTGCCATCTTCCTTAGGCTTGCTCACATCATCCATTTCCATACATCGTTCTTCATGTCACGACTGTAGGCACATTCGCCACGGAGAGTTAAGTCTAGACCATGTCCCTTACGCGTTCACACCCGCTAGGGAAAACACTTTCATCGCACTGAAACCATAGGACAGCTGAGGGAAGCCTACTTCAGAAGAGGTTTCTCCAGCACCGTCACAGGGCCCATTCAAGATGCCTTCACCGTTTCATGCTAAAGTGCTTCTCATCCTTACGTGTATGGCTTTCCTGATGGATTTCCTTCTCACAATGAAAACCTTGACACGTTCCATCTGTTCTCTCTCCTACTCTTGAAAACACTTCCCACGGAACAAGATTCGAATGGGGACAGACATTCTACACTAAGTATGTCTGTGGGACAGGCACGGGGCACATTCCTTGCGATTTCACACTTTACATTGGAAAAGTCTACCATGTTCAGGGTGAGATGTTAGTAGAAACACGGTTTCTCTGCAGTGGTGTTTCTTCAGACTGATTAGTACTCCCTTGGTTTAGGATTCAACACATACGTTCTGTGAGTATGAATTCCTCGCGAACCCAGGTGGGAGCTCGAAGTCGCGTTTGAGATAGACTTGGTTCTCACAGATTTGTGTATGCCTTTCCTCTGCCTAACTCGCATACTTTGGAAGACGCTTCTATCTTCGTGACCCATGCATGGTGTTCGTTGAGAAAAGCCCTCCGTAAGAAGTTGTTCCGCGAGTAAGGTCGATCACGCTTCCCCTCTGCTTTCTTTCACACTTTGCCTCAAGCCGCTTCGTTTCTTAGCAGAGGAGGTGGCAGTCGAAAGACCGCACCTCCACAGCGCTGTTTTGTAGACCCAAGTGTATAGCACATTCCTTACGCTTCCTCTCATTTCCAGACATACACCTCTCTAGGAGACAACGAGTGTTTTGCTTATGCTTCTCTCTACCGAAACAAGATCTGAGTTGGGAGAAGCTTTCGACACGACTTCTTTCTCAAGCAGCGCTATATGGCCCAGTACCTGTGCCTTCGCTGTGACCGTTGGAACGTTCTTCCATCTTCTTCCCAGTAGATGGCAGTAGAAGGACTATCTCCCTCTACCGTGTTGTTCCTTGAGAGGTGAGTGTAAGGCACTGACACATATAGCTCAGAAGGCTTCATTCTTCCCGAACCAAGATGTGAGCTCGAAATCAGTTTTCACATGCCGTTGTTTCTCTGAGTTCAGCGTAAGGCTCTGCTGAGGCTAGCTCGCCTACATTTGAAGGCCTTCCAACTTCATGACAGAAGCCTTCACACTTGGTGTAAAGCCGCTTCGATCCTTAGGAAAGCAGAAGGGAGTCGAAGGACCGCTCCTCCACAGCATTGTTCTTGAAGAATTAATTGCAGAGCTCGTTGCTTATGCTTCCTCCGATTTCCATACACACACCTCTATAGGGGACAACTTGTGAGTTGGTGATAACATTCGACCCACATTTTTCTTTACAATTCAGCCTATGGCATTTTCCTTACGCTTTCACGCAAAGAACTGAAAATGTTTCTAGCTTCCTGAAACAAGATCTGAGTAGGGAGAAACTTTCGACACAACTTCTTTCTC
Source organism: Eumetopias jubatus (assembly GCF_037043125.1). Taxonomy (NCBI): domain Eukaryota; kingdom Metazoa; phylum Chordata; class Mammalia; order Carnivora; family Otariidae; genus Eumetopias; species Eumetopias jubatus. The sequence continues at coordinate 108,144 of NW_028275033.1, forward strand.
AAGCAGTGGTACCTGACACAGATTTGTGCCTTCACTGCGAACGTTGGAAATTGCTTCCATCTTCATCCCTGTAGGTGGTAGTGGAAAGACTATTTCCCTGCAGCTTTGTTTCTTGAGAGGTGAGTATAAGAACCTTCCCTTAGAGAGCAACACATATATCTCCAAGGGCTTCTATCTTCAAGAACCAAGATGTTCGCACGAAAACCTGTTTGACGAGGCCTTCTTTCTCAGAGTTCAGTGTAAGGCTACTAGGCCTGAAGGGAGCCCACGTCCATTTGAAGCCCCATCCACCTGCATGACACAGGACTTAAAGGAGAGAAGCTCTCTGCACAACGTGTTTCCCGATGTACAGGAATGCGCGTTCCACCTCTTTCCTTGCACACAAGGTTTAACAAGCTGCTTCCTTCCTTACTAAAAGAGATGGTAGTCGAAGGACGGCAACAAAATAGATTTGTTCTTAGAGTTAAACAAACGTATGCCATCTTCCTTAGGCTTGCTCACATCATCCATTTCCATACATTGTTCTTCATGTCATGACTGTAGGCACATTCGACACGGAGAGTTAAGTCTAGCCCATGTCCCTTGCGCCTTCACCCCCACTACGGAAAACATTTTCATCTCACTGAAACCATAGGACACCTGAGGGAAGCCTACTTCAGAAGAGGTTTCTCCAGCACCGTCACAGGGCCCTTTCAAGATGCCTTCTCCGTTGCATGCTAAAGTTCTTCTCATTCTTACGTGTATGGCTTTCCTAATGGATTTCTTTCTCACAATGAAAACCTTGACACGTTCCATCTGCTCTCTCTCCTACTCTTGAAAACACTTCTCACAGAACAAGGTTCGAATGGGGACAGACATTCTACAGTAAGTATGTCTGTGGGACAGGCACGGGGCACATTCCTTGCGATTTCACACTTACATGGGTAACGTCTACCATGTTCAGGGAAGATGTTAGTAGAAACACGGTTTCTCTGCAGTGGTGTTTCTTCAGACTGCATAGTACTCCCTTTGTTTAGGATTCAACCCATACGTTTTGTGACTATGAATTCCTCGCGAACCCAGATGGGAGCTCGACGTCGCGTTTGAGATGGACTTGCTTCGCAGAGATTCATGTATGCCTTTCCTTTGGCGAAGTCACATACATTTGAAAACCCTTCCCTCTTCGTGACCCATGGTGTTCGTTGAGAAAAGCCCTCCATAAGAAGTTGTTCGGCGACTAAGGTATGTCTCTCTTCCTTCCCCTCCGTACTCTTTCACACTTTGCTTCAAGCCGCTTCGTTCCTTAGCAAAGCAGATGGCAGTCGAAGGACCGCACCGCCACAGCGTTGTTTCTTCGACTTAAGTGTATCACACGTCCCTTATGCTTCCTCCTATTTCCAGACACACACCTCTCTAGGACTACTAGTGGGTTGGTTGTCACATTCGACCCACATTTTTCTTCACAATTCAGCGTGTGGCGTTTTCCTGGTGTTTTCAAACAAAGTACTGACAAGGCTTCTATCTTCCCGAAACAAGATCTGAGTTGGGAGAGGCTTTCGATACAAGTTCGTTCTCAAGCAGTGGTATATGGCACAGTATTTGTGCCTTCGCTTTTAACGTCGGGACTTTCCTCCATTTTCTTCCCTGTAGATGGTAGTGGAAAGGCGATTTCTCTACCGTTTTGTTCCTTGAGAGCTGAGTGTTAGACACTTACACCTATATCTCCAAAGGCTTCACGCTTCCCGAACCAAGAGGTTAGCAGGAAATCCTGTTGGACGTGGCCTTGTTTCTCTGAGTTCAGTGGAAGGCGCTGCTGAGGCGAGCTCGCGTACATTTGAAGGCCCTTCCAACTTCATGACACAAGACTTTCGTGCAGAGAAACCCTCCACACAACGTGTTCCTCACCGTAGTGTACCGCGCTTTCCGTCTCGTTCCTTTTACACTACGTTGTAAAAAGGTGCTTCCATCCGTAGGGAAAGAGCTGGTCGTCGAAGGACGGCAAACCTCTAGATTTGTTCTTAGAGTTAACCATGGGTAGGCAATCCTCCTTATGCTTCCTCACATAATACATATCCATACTCATCCTTCCTCATGGAACGGCCGCACTTCCACAGCGTTGTTTTGTAGAAATAAGTGTATAGCACTTTCCTTACGCTTCCTCCGATTTACAGACACACACCTCTATAGGGGACAACTTGTGACTTGGTGGTAACATTCGACCCACATTTTTCTTCACAATTCAGCCTATGGCATTTTCCTTGCGCTTTCACGCGAAGAACTGAAAACACTTCTAGCTTCCTGAAACAAGATCTGAGGAGGGAGAAACTTTCGACACAACTTCTTTCTCAAGCAGTGGTACATGACACAGTATTTGTGCCTTCACTGCGAACGTTGGAAATTGCTTCCATCTTCGTCCCTGTAGGTGGTAGTGGAAAGACTATTTCCCTGCAGCTTTGTTTCTTGAGAGGTGAGTATAAGAACCTTCCCTTAGAGAGCAGCACATATATCTCCAAGGGCTTCTATCTTCAAGAACCAAGATGTTCGCACGAAAACCTGTTTGACGAGGCCTTCTTTCTCAGAGTTCAGTGTAAGGCTACTAGGCCTGAAGGGAGCCCACGTCCATTTGAAGACCCATCCACCTGCATGACACAGGACTTAAAGGAGAGAAACCCTCTGCACAACGTGTTCCCCGCTGTACAGGAAGGCACGTTCCACCTCTTTCCTTGCACACAATGTTTAACAAGCTGCTTCCAACCTTACGAAAAGAGATGGTAGTCGAAGGACGGCAACACTCTAGATTTGTTCTTAGAGTTAAAGAAACGAGTGCCATCTTCCTTAGGCTTGCTCACATCATCCATTTCCATACATCGTTCTTCATGTCACGACTGTAGGCACATTCGCCACGGAGAGTTAAGTCTAGACCATGTCCCTTACGCGTTCACACCCGCTAGGGAAAACACTTTCATCGCACTGAAACCATAGGACAGCTGAGGGAAGCCTACTTCAGAAGAGGTTTCTCCAGCACCGTCACAGGGCCCATTCAAGATGCCTTCACCGTTTCATGCTAAAGTGCTTCTCATCCTTACGTGTATGGCTTTCCTGATGGATTTCCTTCTCACAATGAAAACCTTGACACGTTCCATCTGTTCTCTCTCCTACTCTTGAAAACACTTCCCACGGAACAAGATTCGAATGGGGACAGACATTCTACACTAAGTATGTCTGTGGGACAGGCACGGGGCACATTCCTTGCGATTTCACACTTTACATTGGAAAAGTCTACCATGTTCAGGGTGAGATGTTAGTAGAAACACGGTTTCTCTGCAGTGGTGTTTCTTCAGACTGATTAGTACTCCCTTGGTTTAGGATTCAACACATACGTTCTGTGAGTATGAATTCCTCGCGAACCCAGGTGGGAGCTCGAAGTCGCGTTTGAGATAGACTTGGTTCTCACAGATTTGTGTATGCCTTTCCTCTGCCTAACTCGCATACTTTGGAAGACGCTTCTATCTTCGTGACCCATGCATGGTGTTCGTTGAGAAAAGCCCTCCGTAAGAAGTTGTTCCGCGAGTAAGGTCGATCACGCTTCCCCTCTGCTTTCTTTCACACTTTGCCTCAAGCCGCTTCGTTTCTTAGCAGAGGAGGTGGCAGTCGAAAGACCGCACCTCCACAGCGCTGTTTTGTAGACCCAAGTGTATAGCACATTCCTTACGCTTCCTCTCATTTCCAGACATACACCTCTCTAGGAGACAACGAGTGTTTTGCTTATGCTTCTCTCTACCGAAACAAGATCTGAGTTGGGAGAAGCTTTCGACACGACTTCTTTCTCAAGCAGCGCTATATGGCCCAGTACCTGTGCCTTCGCTGTGACCGTTGGAACGTTCTTCCATCTTCTTCCCAGTAGATGGCAGTAGAAGGACTATCTCCCTCTACCGTGTTGTTCCTTGAGAGGTGAGTGTAAGGCACTGACACATATAGCTCAGAAGGCTTCATTCTTCCCGAACCAAGATGTGAGCTCGAAATCAGTTTTCACATGCCGTTGTTTCTCTGAGTTCAGCGTAAGGCTCTGCTGAGGCTAGCTCGCCTACATTTGAAGGCCTTCCAACTTCATGACAGAAGCCTTCACACTTGGTGTAAAGCCGCTTCGATCCTTAGGAAAGCAGAAGGGAGTCGAAGGACCGCTCCTCCACAGCATTGTTCTTGAAGAATTAATTGCAGAGCTCGTTGCTTATGCTTCCTCCGATTTCCATACACACACCTCTATAGGGGACAACTTGTGAGTTGGTGATAACATTCGACCCACATTTTTCTTTACAATTCAGCCTATGGCATTTTCCTTACGCTTTCACGCAAAGAACTGAAAATGTTTCTAGCTTCCTGAAACAAGATCTGAGTAGGGAGAAACTTTCGACACAACTTCTTTCTCAAGCAGTGGTACCTGACACAGATTTGTGCCTTCACTGCGAACGTTGGAAATTGCTTCCATCTTCATCCCTGTAGGTGGTAGTGGAAAGACTATTTCCCTGCAGCTTTGTTTCTTGAGAGGTGAGTATAAGAACCTTCCCTTAGAGAGCAACACATATATCTCCAAGGGCTTCTATCTTCAAGAACCAAGATGTTCGCACGAAAACCTGTTTGACGAGGCCTTCTTTCTCAGAGTTCAGTGTAAGGCTACTAGGCCTGAAGGGAGCCCACGTCCATTTGAAGCCCCATCCACCTGCATGACACAGGACTTAAAGGAGAGAAGCTCTCTGCACAACGTGTTTCCCGATGTACAGGAATGCGCGTTCCACCTCTTTCCTTGCACACAAGGTTTAACAAGCTGCTTCCTTCCTTACTAAAAGAGATGGTAGTCGAAGGACGGCAACAAAATAGATTTGTTCTTAGAGTTAAACAAACGTATGCCATCTTCCTTAGGCTTGCTCACATCATCCATTTCCATACATTGTTCTTCATGTCATGACTGTAGGCACATTCGACACGGAGAGTTAAGTCTAGCCCATGTCCCTTGCGCCTTCACCCCCACTACGGAAAACATTTTCATCTCACTGAAACCATAGGACACCTGAGGGAAGCCTACTTCAGAAGAGGTTTCTCCAGCACCGTCACAGGGCCCTTTCAAGATGCCTTCTCCGTTGCATGCTAAAGTTCTTCTCATTCTTACGTGTATGGCTTTCCTAATGGATTTCTTTCTCACAATGAAAACCTTGACACGTTCCATCTGCTCTCTCTCCTACTCTTGAAAACACTTCTCACAGAACAAGGTTCGAATGGGGACAGACATTCTACAGTAAGTATGTCTGTGGGACAGGCACGGGGCACATTCCTTGCGATTTCACACTTACATGGGTAACGTCTACCATGTTCAGGGAAGATGTTAGTAGAAACACGGTTTCTCTGCAGTGGTGTTTCTTCAGACTGCATAGTACTCCCTTTGTTTAGGATTCAACCCATACGTTTTGTGACTATGAATTCCTCGCGAACCCAGATGGGAGCTCGAAGTCGCGTTTGAGATGGACTTGCTTCGCAGAGATTCATGTATGCCTTTCCTTTGGCGAAGTCACATACATTTGAAAACCCTTCCCTCTTCGTGACCCAGGGTGTTCGTTGAGAAAAGCCCTCCATAAGAAGTTGTTCGGCGACTAAGGTATGTCTCTCTTCCTTCCCCTCCGTACTCTTTCACACTTTGCTTCAAGCCGCTTCGTTCCTTAGCAAAGCAGATGGCAGTCGAAGAACCGCACCGCCACAGCGTTGTTTCTTCGACTTAAGTGTATCACACGTCCCTTATGCTTCCTCCTATTTCCAGACACACACCTCTCTAGGGGACTACTAGTGGGTTGGTTGTCACATTCGACCCACATTTTTCTTCACAATTCAGCGTGTGGCGTTTTCCTGGTGTTTTCAAACAAAGTACTGACAAGGCTTCTATCTTCCCGAAACAAGATCTGAGTTGGGAGAGGCTTTCGATACAAGTTCGTTCTCAAGCAGTGGTATATGGCACAGTATTTGTGCCTTCGCTTTTAACGTCGGGACTTTCCTCCATTTTCTTCCCTGTAGATGGTAGTGGAAAGGCGATTTCTCTACCGTTTTGTTCCTTGAGAGCTGAGTGTTAGACACTTACACCTATATCTCCAAAGGCTTCACGCTTCCCGAACCAAGAGGTTAGCAGGAAATCCTGTTGGACGTGGCCTTGTTTCTCTGAGTTCAGTGGAAGGCGCTGCTGAGGCGAGCTCGCGTACATTTGAAGGCCCTTCCAACTTCATGACACAAGACTTTCGTGCAGAGAAACCCTCCACACAAAGTGTTCCTCACCGTAGTGTACCGCGCTTTCCGTCTCTTTCCTTTTACACTACGTTGTAAAAAGGTGCTTCCATCCGTAGGGAAAGAGCTGGTCGTCGAAGGACGGCAAACCTCTAGATTTGTTCTTAGAGTTAACCATGGGTAGGCAATCCTCCTTATGCTTCCTCACATAATACATATCCATACTCATCCTTCCTCATGGAACGGCCGCACTTCCACAGCGGTGTTTTGTAGAAATAAGTGTATAGCACTTTCCTTACGCTTCCTCCGATTTACAGACACACACCTCTATAGGGGACAACTTGTGACTTGGTGGTAACATTCGACCCACATTTTTCTTCACAATTCAGCCTATGGCATTTTCCTTGCGCTTTCACGCGAAGAACTGAAAACACTTCTAGCTTCCTGAAACAAGATCTGAGGAGGGAGAAACTTTCGACACAACTTCTTTCTCAAGCAGTGGTACATGACACAGTATTTGTGCCTTCACTGCGAACGTTGGAAATTGCTTCCATCTTCGTCCCTGTAGGTGGTAGTGGAAAGACTATTTCCCTGCAGCTTTGTTTCTTGAGAGGTGAGTATAAGAACCTTCCCTTAGAGAGCAGCACATATATCTCCAAGGGCTTCTATCTTCAAGAACCAAGATGTTCGCACGAAAACCTGTTTGACGAGGCCTTCTTTCTCAGAGTTCAGTGTAAGGCTACTAGGCCTGAAGGGAGCCCACGTCCATTTGAAGACCCATCCACCTGCATGACACAGGACTTAAAGGAGAGAAACCCTCTGCACAACGTGTTCCCCGCTGTACAGGAAGGCACGTTCCACCTCTTTCCTTGCACACAATGTTTAACAAGCTGCTTCCAACCTTACGAAAAGAGATGGTAGTCGAAGGACGGCAACACTCTAGATTTGTTCTTAGAGTTAAAGAAACGAGTGCCATCTTCCTTAGGCTTGCTCACATCATCCATTTCCATACATCGTTCTTCATGTCACGACTGTAGGCACATTCGCCACGGAGAGTTAAGTCTAGACCATGTCCCTTACGCGTTCACACCCGCTAGGGAAAACACTTTCATCGCACTGAAACCATAGGACAGCTGAGGGAAGCCTACTTCAGAAGAGGTTTCTCCAGCACCGTCACAGGGCCCATTCAAGATGCCTTCACCGTTTCATGCTAAAGTGCTTCTCATCCTTACGTGTATGGCTTTCCTGATGGATTTCCTTCTCACAATGAAAACCTTGACACGTTCCATCTGTTCTCTCTCCTACTCTTGAAAACACTTCCCACGGAACAAGATTCGAATGGGGACAGACATTCTACACTAAGTATGTCTGTGGGACAGGCACGGGGCACATTCCTTGCGATTTCACACTTTACATTGGAAAAGTCTACCATGTTCAGGGTGAGATGTTAGTAGAAACACGGTTTCTCTGCAGTGGTGTTTCTTCAGACTGATTAGTACTCCCTTGGTTTAGGATTCAACACATACGTTCTGTGAGTATGAATTCCTCGCGAACCCAGGTGGGAGCTCGAAGTCGCGTTTGAGATAGACTTGGTTCTCACAGATTTGTGTATGCCTTTCCTCTGCCTAACTCGCATACTTTGGAAGACGCTTCTATCTTCGTGACCCATGCATGGTGTTCGTTGAGAAAAGCCCTCCGTAAGAAGTTGTTCCGCGAGTAAGGTCGATCACGCTTCCCCTCTGCTTTCTTTCACACTTTGCCTCAAGCCGCTTCGTTTCTTAGCAGAGGAGGTGGCAGTCGAAAGACCGCACCTCCACAGCGCTGTTTTGTAGACCCAAGTGTATAGCACATTCCTTACGCTTCCTCTCATTTCCAGACATACACCTCTCTAGGAGACAACGAGTGTTTTGCTTATGCTTCTCTCTACCGAAACAAGATCTGAGTTGGGAGAAGCTTTCGACACGACTTCTTTCTCAAGCAGCGCTATATGGCCCAGTACCTGTGCCTTCGCTGTGACCGTTGGAACGTTCTTCCATCTTCTTCCCAGTAGATGGCAGTAGAAGGACTATCTCCCTCTACCGTGTTGTTCCTTGAGAGGTGAGTGTAAGGCACTGACACATATAGCTCAGAAGGCTTCATTCTTCCCGAACCAAGATGTGAGCTCGAAATCAGTTTTCACATGCCGTTGTTTCTCTGAGTTCAGCGTAAGGCTCTGCTGAGGCTAGCTCGCCTACATTTGAAGGCCTTCCAACTTCATGACAGAAGCCTTCACACTTGGTGTAAAGCCGCTTCGATCCTTAGGAAAGCAGAAGGGAGTCGAAGGACCGCTCCTCCACAGCATTGTTCTTGAAGAATTAATTGCAGAGCTCGTTGCTTATGCTTCCTCCGATTTCCATACACACACCTCTATAGGGGACAACTTGTGAGTTGGTGATAACATTCGACCCACATTTTTCTTTACAATTCAGCCTATGGCATTTTCCTTACGCTTTCACGCAAAGAACTGAAAATGTTTCTAGCTTCCTGAAACAAGATCTGAGTAGGGAGAAACTTTCGACACAACTTCTTTCTCAAGCAGTGGTACCTGACACAGATTTGTGCCTTCACTGCGAACGTTGGAAATTGCTTCCATCTTCATCCCTGTAGGTGGTAGTGGAAAGACTATTTCCCTGCAGCTTTGTTTCTTGAGAGGTGAGTATAAGAACCTTCCCTTAGAGAGCAACACATATATCTCCAAGGGCTTCTATCTTCAAGAACCAAGATGTTCGCACGAAAACCTGTTTGACGAGGCCTTCTTTCTCAGAGTTCAGTGTAGGGCTACTAGGCCTGAAGGGAGCCCACGTCCATTTGAAGCCCCATCCACCTGCATGACACAGGACTTAAAGGAGAGAAGCTCTCTGCACAACGTGTTTCCCGATGTACAGGAATGCGCGTTCCACCTCTTTCCTTGCACACAAGGTTTAACAAGCTGCTTCCTTCCTTACTAAAAGAGATGGTAGTCGAAGGACGGCAACAAAATAGATTTGTTCTTAGAGTTAAACAAACGTATGCCATCTTCCTTAGGCTTGCTCACATCATCCATTTCCATACATTGTTCTTCATGTCATGACTGTAGGCACATTCGACACGGAGAGTTAAGTCTAGCCCATGTCCCTTGCGCCTTCACCCCCACTACGGAAAACATTTTCATCTCACTGAAACCATAGGACACCTGAGGGAAGCCTACTTCAGAAGAGGTTTCTCCAGCACCGTCACAGGGCCCTTTCAAGATGCCTTCTCCGTTTCATGCTAAAGTTCTTCTCATTCTTACGTGTATGGCTTTCCTAATGGATTTCTTTCTCACAATGAAAACCTTGACACGTTCCATCTGCTCTCTCTCCTACTCTTGAAAACACTTCTCACAGAACAAGGTTCGAATGGGGACAGACATTCTACAGTAAGTATGTCTGTGGGACAGGCACGGGGCACATTCCTTGCGATTTCACACTTACATGGGTAACGTCTACCATGTTCAGGGAAGATGTTAGTAGAAACACGGTTTCTCTGCAGTGGTGTTTCTTCAGACTGCATAGTACTCCCTTTGTTTAGGATTCAACCCATACGTTTTGTGACTATGAATTCCTCGCGAACCCAGATGGGAGCTCGAAGTCGCGTTTGAGATGGACTTGCTTCGCAGAGATTCATGTATGCCTTTCCTTTGGCGAAGTCACATACATTTGAAAACCCTTCCCTCTTCGTGACCCAGGGTGTTCGTTGAGAAAAGCCCTCCATAAGAAGTTGTTCGGCGACTAAGGTATGTCTCTCTTCCTTCCCCTCCGTACTCTTTCACACTTTGCTTCAAGCCGCTTCGTTCCTTAGCAAAGCAGATGGCAGTCGAAGAACCGCACCGCCACAGCGTTGTTTCTTCGACTTAAGTGTATCACACGTCCCTTATGCTTCCTCCTATTTCCAGACACACACCTCTCTAGGGGACTACTAGTGGGTTGGTTGTCACATTCGACCCACATTTTTCTTCACAATTCAGCGTGTGGCGTTTTCCTGGTGTTTTCAAACAAAGTACTGACAAGGCTTCTATCTTCCCGAAACAAGATCTGAGTTGGGAGAGGCTTTCGATACAAGTTCGTTCTCAAGCAGTGGTATATGGCACAGTATTTGTGCCTTCGCTTTTAACGTCGGGACTTTCCTCCATTTTCTTCCCTGTAGATGGTAGTGGAAAGGCGATTTCTCTACCGTTTTGTTCCTTGAGAGCTGAGTGTTAGACACTTACACCTATATCTCCAAAGGCTTCACGCTTCCCGAACCAAGAGGTTAGCAGGAAATCCTGTTGGACGTGGCCTTGTTTCTCTGAGTTCAGTGGAAGGCGCTGCTGAGGCGAGCTCGCGTACATTTGAAGGCCCTTCCAACTTCATGACACAAGACTTTCGTGCAGAGAAACCCTCCACACAACGTGTTCCTCACCGTAGTGTACCGCGCTTTCCGTCTCTTTCCTTTTACACTACGTTGTAAAAAGGTGCTTCCATCCGTAGGGAAAGAGCTGGTCGTCGAAGGACGGCAAACCTCTAGATTTGTTCTTAGAGTTAACCATGGGTAGGCAATCCTCCTTATGCTTCCTCACATAATACATATCCATACTCATCCTTCCTCATGGAACGGCCGCACTTCCACAGCGGTGTTTTGTAGAAATAAGTGTATAGCACTTTCCTTACGCTTCCTCCGATTTACAGACACACACCTCTATAGGGGACAACTTGTGACTTGGTGGTAACATTCGACCCACATTTTTCTTCACAATTCAGCCTATGGCATTTTCCTTGCGCTTTCACGCGAAGAACTGAAAACACTTCTAGCTTCCTGAAACAAGATCTGAGGAGGGAGAAACTTTCGACACAACTTCTTTCTCAAGCAGTGGTACATGACACAGTATTTGTGCCTTCACTGCGAACGTTGGAAATTGCTTCCATCTTCGTCCCTGTAGGTGGTAGTGGAAAGACTATTTCCCTGCAGCTTTGTTTCTTGAGAGGTGAGTATAAGAACCTTCCCTTAGAGAGCAGCACATATATCTCCAAGGGCTTCTATCTTCAAGAACCAAGATGTTCGCACGAAAACCTGTTTCACGAGGCCTTCTTTCTCAGAGTTCAGTGTAAGGCTACTAGGCCTGAAGGGAGCCCACGTCCATTTGAAGACCCATCCACCTGCATGACACAGGACTTAAAGGAGAGAAACCCTCTGCACAACGTGTTCCCCGCTGTACAGGAAGGCACGTTCCACCTCTTTCCTTGCACACAATGTTTAACAAGCTGCTTCCAACCTTACGAAAAGAGATGGTAGTCGAAGGACGGCAACACTCTAGATTTGTTCTTAGAGTTAAAGAAACGAGTGCCATCTTCCTTAGGCTTGCTCACATCATCCATTTCCATACATCGTTCTTCATGTCACGACTGTAGGCACATTCGCCACGGAGAGTTAAGTCTAGACCATGTCCCTTACGCGTTCACACCCGCTAGGGAAAACACTTTCATCGCACTGAAACCATAGGACAGCTGAGGGAAGCCTACTTCAGAAGAGGTTTCTCCAGCACCGTCACAGGGCCCATTCAAGATGCCTTCACCGTTTCATGCTAAAGTGCTTCTCATCCTTACGTGTATGGCTTTCCTGATGGATTTCCTTCTCACAATGAAAACCTTGACACGTTCCATCTGTTCTCTCTCCTACTCTTGAAAACACTTCCCACGGAACAAGATTCGAATGGGGACAGACATTCTACACTAAGTATGTCTGTGGGACAGGCACGGGGCACATTCCTTGCGATTTCACACTTTACATTGGAAAAGTCTACCATGTTCAGGGTGAGATGTTAGTAGAAACACGGTTTCTCTGCAGTGGTGTTTCTTCAGACTGATTAGTACTCCCTTGGTTTAGGATTCAACACATACGTTCTGTGAGTATGAATTCCTCGCGAACCCAGGTGGGAGCTCGAAGTCGCGTTTGAGATAGACTTGGTTCTCACAGATTTGTGTATGCCTTTCCTCTGCCTAACTCGCATACTTTGGAAGACGCTTCTATCTTCGTGACCCATGCATGGTGTTCGTTGAGAAAAGCCCTCCGTAAGAAGTTGTTCCGCGAGTAAGGTCGATCACGCTTCCCCTCTGCTTTCTTTCACACTTTGCCTCAAGCCGCTTCGTTTCTTAGCAGAGGAGGTGGCAGTCGAAAGACCGCACCTCCACAGCGCTGTTTTGTAGACCCAAGTGTATAGCACATTCCTTACGCTTCCTCTCATTTCCAGACATACACCTCTCTAGGAGACAACGAGTGTTTTGCTTATGCTTCTCTCTACCGAAACAAGATCTGAGTTGGGAGAAGCTTTCGACACGACTTCTTTCTCAAGCAGCGCTATATGGCCCAGTACCTGTGCCTTCGCTGTGACCGTTGGAACGTTCTTCCATCTTCTTCCCAGTAGATGGCAGTAGAAGGACTATCTCCCTCTACCGTGTTGTTCCTTGAGAGGTGAGTGTAAGGCACTGACACATATAGCTCAGAAGGCTTCATTCTTCCCGAACCAAGATGTGAGCTCGAAATCAGTTTTCACACGCCGTTGTTTCTCTGAGTTCAGCGTAAGGCTCTGCTGAGGCTAGCTCGCCTACATTTGAAGGCCTTCCAACTTCATGACAGAAGCCTTCACACTTGGTGTAAAGCCGCTTCGATCCTTAGGAAAGAAGAAGGGAGTCGAAGGACCGCTCCTCCACAGCATTGTTCTTGAAGAATTAATTGCAGAGCTCGTTGCTTATGCTTCCTCCGATTTCCATACACACACCTCTATAGGGGACAACTTGTGAGTTGGTGGTAACATTCGACCCACATTTTTCTTTACAATTCAGCCTATGGCATTTTCCTTACGCTTTCACGCAAAGAACTGAAAATGTTTCTAGCTTCCTGAAACAAGATCTGAGTAGGGAGAAACTTTCGACACAACTTCTTTCTCAAGCAGTGGTACCTGACACAGATTTGTGCCTTCACTGCGAACGTTGGAAATTGCTTCCATCTTCATCCCTGTAGGTGGTAGTGGAAAGACTATTTCCCTGCAGCTTTGTTTCTTGAGAGGTGAGTATAAGAACCTTCCCTTAGAGAGCAACACATATATCTCCAAGGGCTTCTATCTTCAAGAACCAAGATGTTCGCACGAAAACCTGTTTGACGAGGCCTTCTTTCTCAGAGTTCAGTGTAAGGCTACCAGGCCTGAAGGGAGCCCACGTCCATTTGAAGCCCCATCCACCTGCATGACACAGGACTTAAAGGAGAGAAGCTCTCTGCACAACGTGTTTCCCGATGTACAGGAATGCGCGTTCCACCTCTTTCCTTGCACACAAGGTTTAACAAGCTGCTTCCTTCCTTACTAAAAGAGATGGTAGTCGAAGGACGGCAACAAAATAGATTTGTTCTTAGAGTTAAACAAACGTATGCCATCTTCCTTAGGCTTGCTCACATCATCCATTTCCATACATTGTTCTTCATGTCATGACTGTAGGCACATTCGACACGGAGAGTTAAGTCTAGCCCATGTCCCTTGCGCCTTCACCCCCACTACGGAAAACATTTTCATCTCACTGAAACCATAGGACACCTGAGGGAAGCCTACTTCAGAAGAGGTTTCTCCAGCACCGTCACAGGGCCCTTTCAAGATGCCTTCTCCGTTTCATGCTAAAGTTCTTCTCATTCTTACGTGTATGGCTTTCCTAATGGATTTCTTTCTCACAGTGAAAACCTTGACACGTTCCATCTGCTCTCTCTCCTACTCTTGAAAACACTTCTCACAGAACAAGGTTCGAATGGGGACAGACATTCTACAGTAAGTATGTCTGTGGGACAGGCACGGGGCACATTCCTTGCGATTTCACACTTACATGGGTAACGTCTACCATGTTCAGGGAAGATGTTAGTAGAAACACGGTTTCTCTGCAGTGGTGTTTCTTCAGACTGCATAGTACTCCCTTTGTTTAGGATTCAGCCCATACGTTTTGTGACTATGAATTCCTCGCGAACCCAGATGGGAGCTCGAAGTCGCGTTTGAGATGGACTTGCTTCGCAGAGATTCATGTATGCCTTTCCTTTGGCGAAGTCACATACATTTGAAAACCCTTCCCTCTTCGTGACCCATGGTGTTCGTTGAGAAAAGCCCTCCATAAGAAGTTGTTCGGCGACTAAGGTATGTCTCTCTTCCTTCCCCTCCGTACTCTTTCACACTTTGCTTCAAGCCGCTTCGTTCCTTAGCAAAGCAGATGGCAGTCGAAGGACCGCACCGCCACAGCGTTGTTTCTTCGACTTAAGTGTATCACACGTCCCTTATGCTTCCTCCTATTTCCAGACACACACCTCTCTAGGGGACTACTAGTGGGTTGGTTGTCACATTCGACCCACATTTTTCTTCACAATTCAGCGTGTGGCGTTTTCCTGGTGTTTTCAAACAAAGTACTGACAAGGCTTCTATCTTCCCGAAACAAGATCTGAGTTGGGAGAGGCTTTCGATACAAGTTCGTTCTCAAGCAGTGGTATATGGCACAGTATTTGTGCCTTCGCTTTTAACGTCGGGACTTTCCTCCATTTTCTTCCCTGTAGATGGTAGTGGAAAGGCGATTTCTCTACCGTTTTGTTCCTTGAGAGCTGAGTGTTAGACACTTACACCTATATCTCCAAAGGCTTCACGCTTCCCGAACCAAGAGGTTAGCAGGAAATCCTGTTGGACGTGGCCTTGTTTCTCTGAGTTCAGTGGAAGGCGCTGCTGAGGCGAGCTCGCGTACATTTGAAGGCCCTTCCAACTTCATGACACAAGACTTTCGTGCAGAGAAACCCTCCACACAACGTGTTCCTCACCGTAGTGTACCGCGCTTTCCGTCTCTTTCCTTTTACACTACGTTGTAAAAAGGTGCTTCCATCCGTAGGGAAAGAGCTGGTCGTCGAAGGACGGCAAACCTCTAGATTTGTTCTTAGAGTTAACCATGGGTAGGCAATCCTCCTTATGCTTCCTCACATAATACATATCCATACTCATCCTTCCTCATGGAACGGCCGCACTTCCACAGCGGTGTTTTGTAGAAATAAGTGTATAGCACTTTCCTTACGCTTCCTCCGATTTACAGACACACACCTCTATAGGGGACAACTTGTGACTTGGTGGTAACATTCGACCCACATTTTTCTTCACAATTCAGCCTATGGCATTTTCCTTGCGCTTTCACGCGAAGAACTGAAAACACTTCTAGCTTCCTGAAACAAGATCTGAGGAGGGAGAAACTTTCGACACAACTTCTTTCTCAAGCAGCGGTACATGACACAGTATTTGTGCCTTCACTGCGAACGTTGGAAATTGCTTCCATCTTCGTCCCTGTAGGTGGTAGTGGAAAGACTATTTCCCTGCAGCTTTGTTTCTTGAGAGGTGAGTATAAGAACCTTCCCTTAGAGAGCAGCACATATATCTCCAAGGGCTTCTATCTTCAAGAACCAAGATGTTCGCACGAAAACCTGTTTGACGAGGCCTTCTTTCTCAGAGTTCAGTGTAAGGCTACTAGGCCTGAAGGGAGCCCACGTCCATTTGAAGACCCATCCACCTGCATGACACAGGACTTAAAGGAGAGAAACCCTCTGCACAACGTGTTCCCCGCTGTACAGGAAGGCACGTTCCACCTCTTTCCTTGCACACAATGTTTAACAAGCTGCTTCCAACCTTACGAAAAGAGATGGTAGTCGAAGGACGGCAACACTCTAGATTTGTTCTTAGAGTTAAAGAAACGAGTGCCATCTTCCTTAGGCTTGCTCACATCCTCCATTTCCATACATCGTTCTTCATGTCACGACTGTAGGCACATTCGCCACGGAGAGTTAAGTCTAGACCATGTCCCTTACGCGTTCACACCCGCTAGGGAAAACACTTTCATCGCACTGAAACCATAGGACAGCTGAGGGAAGCCTACTTCAGAAGAGGTTTCTCCAGCACCGTCACAGGGCCCATTCAAGATGCCTTCACCGTTTCATGCTAAAGTGCTTCTCATCCTTACGTGTATGGCTTTCCTGATGGATTTCCTTCTCACAATGAAAACCTTGACACGTTCCATCTGTTCTCTCTCCTACTCTTGAAAACACTTCCCACGGAACAAGATTCGAATGGGGACAGACATTCTACACTAAGTATGTCTGTGGGACAGGCACGGGGCACATTCCTTGCGATTTCACACTTTACATTGGAAAAGTCTACCATGTTCAGGGTGAGATGTTAGTAGAAACACGGTTTCTCTGCAGTGGTGTTTCTTCAGACTGATTAGTACTCCCTTGGTTTAGGATTCAACACATACGTTCTGTGAGTATGAATTCCTCGCGAACCCAGGTGGGAGCTCGAAGTCGCGTTTGAGATAGACTTGGTTCTCACAGATTTGTGTATGCCTTTCCTCTGCCTAACTCGCATACTTTGGAAGACGCTTCTATCTTCGTGACCCATGCATGGTGTTCGTTGAGAAAAGCCCTCCGTAAGAAGTTGTTCCGCGAGTAAGGTCGATCACGCTTCCCCTCTGCTTTCTTTCACACTTTGCCTCAAGCCGCTTCGTTTCTTAGCAGAGGAGGTGGCAGTCGAAAGACCGCACCTCCACAGCGCTGTTTTGTAGACCCAAGTGTATAGCACATTCCTTACGCTTCCTCTCATTTCCAGACATACACCTCTCTAGGAGACAACGAGTGTTTTGCTTATGCTTCTCTCTACCGAAACAAGATCTGAGTTGGGAGAAGCTTTCGACACGACTTCTTTCTCAAGCAGCGCTATATGGCCCAGTACCTGTGCCTTCGCTGTGACCGTTGGAACGTTCTTCCATCTTCTTCCCAGTAGATGGCAGTAGAAGGACTATCTCCCTCTACCGTGTTGTTCCTTGAGAGGTGAGTGTAAGGCACTGACACATATAGCTCAGAAGGCTTCATTCTTCCCGAACCAAGATGTGAGCTCGAAATCAGTTTTCACATGCCGTTGTTTCTCTGAGTTCAGCGTAAGGCTCTGCTGAGGCTAGCTCGCCTACATTTGAAGGCCTTCCAACTTCATGACAGAAGCCTTCACACTTGGTGTAAAGCCGCTTCGATCCTTAGGAAAGCAGAAGGGAGTCGAAGGACCGCTCCTCCACAGCATTGTTCTTGAAGAATTAATTGCAGAGCTCGTTGCTTATGCTTCCTCCGATTTCCATACACACACCTCTATAGGGGACAACTTGTGAGTTGGTGATAACATTCGACCCACATTTTTCTTTACAATTCAGCCTATGGCATTTTCCTTACGCTTTCACGCAAAGAACTGAAAATGTTTCTAGCTTCCTGAAACAAGATCTGAGTAGGGAGAAACTTTCGACACAACTTCTTTCTCAAGCAGTGGTACCTGACACAGATTTGTGCCTTCACTGCGAACGTTGGAAATTGCTTCCATCTTCATCCCTGTAGGTGGTAGTGGAAAGACTATTTCCCTGCAGCTTTGTTTCTTGAGAGGTGAGTATAAGAACCTTCCCTTAGAGAGCAACACATATATCTCCAAGGGCTTCTATCTTCAAGAACCAAGATGTTCGCACGAAAACCTGTTTGACGAGGCCTTCTTTCTCAGAGTTCAGTGTAAGGCTACCAGGCCTGAAGGGAGCCCACGTCCATTTGAAGCCCCATCCACCTGCATGACACAGGACTTAAAGGAGAGAAGCTCTCTGCACAACGTGTTTCCCGATGTACAGGAATGCGCGTTCCACCTCTTTCCTTGCACACAAGGTTTAACAAGCTGCTTCCTTCCTTACTAAAAGAGATGGTAGTCGAAGGACGGCAACAAAATAGATTTGTTCTTAGAGTTAAACAAACGTATGCCATCTTCCTTAGGCTTGCTCACATCATCCATTTCCATACATTGTTCTTCATGTCATGACTGTAGGCACATTCGACACGGAGAGTTAAGTCTAGCCCATGTCCCTTGCGCCTTCACCCCCACTACGGAAAACATTTTCATCTCACTGAAACCATAGGACACCTGAGGGAAGCCTACTTCAGAAGAGGTTTCTCCAGCACCGTCACAGGGCCCTTTCAAGATGCCTTCTCCGTTTCATGCTAAAGTTCTTCTCATTCTTACGTGTATGGCTTTCCTAATGGATTTCTTTCTCACAGTGAAAACCTTGACACGTTCCATCTGCTCTCTCTCCTACTCTTGAAAACACTTCTCACAGAACAAGGTTCGAATGGGGACAGACATTCTACAGTAAGTATGTCTGTGGGACAGGCACGGGGCACATTCCTTGCGATTTCACACTTACATGGGTAACGTCTACCATGTTCAGGGAAGATGTTAGTAGAAACACGGTTTCTCTGCAGTGGTGTTTCTTCAGACTGCATAGTACTCCCTTTGTTTAGGATTCAGCCCATACGTTTTGTGACTATGAATTCCTCGCGAACCCAGATGGGAGCTCGAAGTCGCGTTTGAGATGGACTTGCTTCGCAGAGATTCATGTATGCCTTTCCTTTGGCGAAGTCACATACATTTGAAAACCCTTCCCTCTTCGTGACCCATGGTGTTCCTTGAGAAAAGCCCTCCATAAGAAGTTGTTCGGCGACTAAGGTATGTCTCTCTTCCTTCCCCTCCGTACTCTTTCACACTTTGCTTCAAGCCGCTTCGTTCCTTAGCAAAGCAGATGGCAGTCGAAGGACCGCACCGCCACAGCGTTGTTTCTTCGACTTAAGTGTATCACACGTCCCTTATGCTTCCTCCTATTTCCAGACACACACCTCTCTAGGGGACTACTAGTGGGTTGGTTGTCACATTCGACCCACATTTTTCTTCACAATTCAGCGTGTGGCGTTTTCCTGGTGTTTTCAAACAAAGTACTGACAAGGCTTCTATCTTCCCGAAACAAGATCTGAGTTGGGAGAGGCTTTCGATACAAGTTCGTTCTCAAGCAGTGGTATATGGCACAGTATTTGTGCCTTCGCTTTTAACGTCGGGACTTTCCTCCATTTTCTTCCCTGTAGATGGTAGTGGAAAGGCGATTTCTCTACCGTTTTGTTCCTTGAGAGCTGAGTGTTAGACACTTACACCTATATCTCCAAAGGCTTCACGCTTCCCGAACCAAGAGGTTAGCAGGAAATCCTGTTGGACGTGGCCTTGTTTCTCTGAGTTCAGTGGAAGGCGCTGCTGAGGCGAGCTCGCGTACATTTGAAGGCCCTTCCAACTTCATGACACAAGACTTTGGTGCAGAGAAACCCTCCACACAACGTGTTCCTCACCGTAGTGTACCGCGCTTTCCGTCTCTTTCCTTTTACACTACGTTGTAAAAAGGTGCTTCCATCCGTAGGGAAAGAGCTGGTCGTCGAAGGACGGCAAACCTCTAGATTTGTTCTTAGAGTTAACCATGGGTAGGCAATCCTCCTTATGCTTCCTCACATAATACATATCCATACTCATCCTTCCTCATGGAACGGCCGCACTTCCACAGCGGTGTTTTGTAGAAATAAGTGTATAGCACTTTCCTTACGCTTCCTCCGATTTACAGACACACACCTCTATAGGGGACAACTTGTGACTTGGTGGTAACATTCGACCCACATTTTTCTTCACAATTCAGCCTATGGCATTTTCCTTGCGCTTTCACGCGAAGAACTGAAAACACTTCTAGCTTCCTGAAACAAGATCTGAGGAGGGAGAAACTTTCGACACAACTTCTTTCTCAAGCAGTGGTACATGACACAGTATTTGTGCCTTCACTGCGAACGTTGGAAATTGCTTCCATCTTCGTCCCTGTAGGTGGTAGTGGAAAGACTATTTCCCTGCAGCTTTGTTTCTTGAGAGGTGAGTATAAGAACCTTCCCTTAGAGAGCAGCACATATATCTCCAAGGGCTTCTATCTTCAAGAACCAAGATGTTCGCACGAAAACCTGTTTGACGAGGCCTTCTTTCTCAGAGTTCAGTGTAAGGCTACTAGGCCTGAAGGGAGCCCACATCCATTTGAAGACCCATCCACCTGCATGACACAGGACTTAAAGGAGAGAAACCCTCTGCACAACGTGTTCCCCGCTGTACAGGAAGGCACGTTCCACCTCTTTCCTTGCACACAATGTTTAACAAGCTGCTTCCAACCTTACGAAAAGAGATGGTAGTCGAAGGACGGCAACACTCTAGATTTGTTCTTAGAGTTAAAGAAACGAGTGCCATCTTCCTTAGGCTTGCTCACATCATCCATTTCCATACATCGTTCTTCATGTCACGACTGTAGGCACATTCGCCACGGAGAGTTAAGTCTAGACCATGTCCCTTACGCGTTCACACCCGCTAGGGAAAACACTTTCATCGCACTGAAACCATAGGACAGCTGAGGGAAGCCTACTTCAGAAGAGGTTTCTCCAGCACCGTCACAGGGCCCATTCAAGATGCCTTCACCGTTTCATGCTAAAGTGCTTCTCATCCTTACGTGTATGGCTTTCCTGATGGATTTCCTTCTCACAATGAAAACCTTGACACGTTCCATCTGTTCTCTCTCCTACTCTTGAAAACACTTCCCACGGAACAAGATTCGAATGGGGACAGACATTCTACACTAAGTATGTCTGTGGGACAGGCACGGGGCACATTCCTTGCGATTTCACACTTTACATTGGAAAAGTCTACCATGTTCAGGGTGAGATGTTAGTAGAAACACGGTTTCTCTGCAGTGGTGTTTCTTCAGACTGATTAGTACTCCCTTGGTTTAGGATTCAACACATACGTTCTGTGAGTATGAATTCCTCGCGAACCCAGGTGGGAGCTCGAAGTCGCGTTTGAGATAGACTTGGTTCTCACAGATTTGTGTATGCCTTTCCTCTGCCTAACTCGCATACTTTGGAAGACGCTTCTATCTTCGTGACCCATGCATGGTGTTCGTTGAGAAAAGCCCTCCGTAAGAAGTTGTTCCGCGAGTAAGGTCGATCACGCTTCCCCTCTGCTTTCTTTCACACTTTGCCTCAAGCCGCTTCGTTTCTTAGCAGAGGAGGTGGCAGTCGAAAGACCGCACCTCCACAGCGCTGTTTTGTAGACCCAAGTGTATAGCACATTCCTTACGCTTCCTCTCATTTCCAGACATACACCTCTCTAGGAGACAACGAGTGTTTTGCTTATGCTTCTCTCTACCGAAACAAGATCTGAGTTGGGAGAAGCTTTCGACACGACTTCTTTCTCAAGCAGCGCTATATGGCCCAGTACCTGTGCCTTCGCTGTGACCGTTGGAACGTTCTTCCATCTTCTTCCCAGTAGATGGCAGTAGAAGGACTATCTCCCTCTACCGTGTTGTTCCTTGAGAGGTGAGTGTAAGGCACTGACACATATAGCTCAGAAGGCTTCATTCTTCCCGAACCAAGATGTGAGCTCGAAATCAGTTTTCACATGCCGTTGTTTCTCTGAGTTCAGCGTAAGGCTCTGCTGAGGCTAGCTCGCCTACATTTGAAGGCCTTCCAACTTCATGACAGAAGCCTTCACACTTGGTGTAAAGCCGCTTCGATCCTTAGGAAAGCAGAAGGGAGTCGAAGGACCGCTCCTCCACAGCATTGTTCTTGAAGAATTAATTGCAGAGCTCGTTGCTTATGCTTCCTCCGATTTCCATACACACACCTCTATAGGGGACAACTTGTGAGTTGGTGGTAACATTCGACCCACATTTTTCTTTACAATTCAGCCTATGGCATTTTCCTTACGCTTTCACGCAAAGAACTGAAAATGTTTCTAGCTTCCTGAAACAAGATCTGAGTAGGGAGAAACTTTCGACACAACTTCTTTCTCAAGCAGTGGTACCTGACACAGATTTGTGCCTTCACTGCGAACGTTGGAAATTGCTTCCATCTTCATCCCTGTAGGTGGTAGTGGAAAGACTATTTCCCTGCAGCTTTGTTTCTTGAGAGGTGAGTATAAGAACCTTCCCTTAGAGAGCAACACATATATCTCCAAGGGCTTCTATCTTCAAGAACCAAGATGTTCGCACGAAAACCTGTTTGACGAGGCCTTCTTTCTCAGAGTTCAGTGTAAGGCTACTAGGCCTGAAGGGAGCCCACGTCCATTTGAAGCCCCATCCACCTGCATGACACAGGACTTAAAGGAGAGAAGCTCTCTGCACAACGTGTTTCCCGATGTACAGGAATGCGCGTTCCACCTCTTTCCTTGCACACAAGGTTTAACAAGCTGCTTCCTTCCTTACTAAAAGAGATGGTAGTCGAAGGACGGCAACAAAATAGATTTGTTCTTAGAGTTAAACAAACGTATGCCATCTTCCTTAGGCTTGCTCACATCATCCATTTCCATACATTGTTCTTCATGTCATGACTGTAGGCACATTCGACACGGAGAGTTAAGTCTAGCCCATGTCCCTTGCGCCTTCACCCCCACTACGGAAAACATTTTCATCTCACTGAAACCATAGGACACCTGAGGGAAGCCTACTTCAGAAGAGGTTTCTCCAGCACCGTCACAGGGCCCTTTCAAGATGCCTTCTCCGTTTCATGCTAAAGTTCTTCTCATTCTTACGTGTATGGCTTTCCTAATGGATTTCTTTCTCACAGTGAAAACCTTGACACGTTCCATCTGCTCTCTCTCCTACTCTTGAAAACACTTCTCACAGAACAAGGTTCGAATGGGGACAGACATTCTACAGTAAGTATGTCTGTGGGACAGGCACGGGGCACATTCCTTGCGATTTCACACTTACATGGGTAACGTCTACCATGTTCAGGGAAGATGTTAGTAGAAACACGGTTTCTCTGCAGTGGTGTTTCTTCAGACTGCATAGTACTCCCTTTGTTTAGGATTCAGCCCATACGTTTTGTGACTATGAATTCCTCGCGAACCCAGATGGGAGCTCGAAGTCGCGTTTGAGATGGACTTGCTTCGCAGAGATTCATGTATGCCTTTCCTTTGGCGAAGTCACATACATTTGAAAACCCTTCCCTCTTCGTGACCCATGGTGTTCGTTGAGAAAAGCCCTCCATAAGAAGTTGTTCGGCGACTAAGGTATGTCTCTCTTCCTTCCCCTCCGTACTCTTTCACACTTTGCTTCAAGCCGCTTCGTTCCTTAGCAAAGCAGATGGCAGTCGAAGGACCGCACCGCCACAGCGTTGTTTCTTCGACTTAAGTGTATCACACGTCCCTTATGCTTCCTCCTATTTCCAGACACACACCTCTCTAGGGGACTACTAGTGGGTTGGTTGTCACATTCGACCCACATTTTTCTTCACAATTCAGCGTGTGGCGTTTTCCTGGTGTTTTCAAACAAAGTACTGACAAGGCTTCTATCTTCCCGAAACAAGATCTGAGTTGGGAGAGGCTTTCGATACAAGTTCGTTCTCAAGCAGTGGTATATGGCACAGTATTTGTGCCTTCGCTTTTAACGTCGGGACTTTCCTCCATTTTCTTCCCTGTAGATGGTAGTGGAAAGGCGATTTCTCTACCGTTTTGTTCCTTGAGAGCTGAGTGTTAGACACTTACACCTATATCTCCAAAGGCTTCACGCTTCCCGAACCAAGAGGTTAGCAGGAAATCCTGTTGGACGTGGCCTTGTTTCTCTGAGTTCAGTGGAAGGCGCTGCTGAGGCGAGCTCGCGTACATTTGAAGGCCCTTCCAACTTCATGACACAAGACTTTGGTGCAGAGAAACCCTCCACACAACGTGTTCCTCACCGTAGTGTACCGCGCTTTCCGTCTCTTTCCTTTTACACTACGTTGTAAAAAGGTGCTTCCATCCGTAGGGAAAGAGCTGGTCGTCGAAGGACGGCAAACCTCTAGATTTGTTCTTAGAGTTAACCATGGGTAGGCAATCCTCCTTATGCTTCCTCACATAATACATATCCATACTCATCCTTCCTCATGGAACGGCCGCACTTCCACAGCGGTGTTTTGTAGAAATAAGTGTATAGCACTTTCCTTACGCTTCCTCCGATTTACAGACACACACCTCTATAGGGGACAACTTGTGACTTGGTGGTAACATTCGACCCACATTTTTCTTCACAATTCAGCCTATGGCATTTTCCTTGCGCTTTCACGCGAAGAACTGAAAACACTTCTAGCTTCCTGAAACAAGATCTGAGGAGGGAGAAACTTTCGACACAACTTCTTTCTCAAGCAGTGGTACATGACACAGTATTTGTGCCTTCACTGCGAACGTTGGAAATTGCTTCCATCTTCGTCCCTGTAGGTGGTAGTGGAAAGACTATTTCCCTGCAGCTTTGTTTCTTGAGAGGTGAGTATAAGAACCTTCCCTTAGAGAGCAGCACATATATCTCCAAGGGCTTCTATCTTCAAGAACCAAGATGTTCGCACGAAAACCTGTTTGACGAGGCCTTCTTTCTCAGAGTTCAGTGTAAGGCTACTAGGCCTGAAGGGAGCCCACGTCCATTTGAAGACCCATCCACCTGCATGACACAGGACTTAAAGGAGAGAAACCCTCTGCACAACGTGTTCCCCGCTGTACAGGAAGGCACGTTCCACCTCTTTCCTTGCACACAATGTTTAACAAGCTGCTTCCAACCTTACGAAAAGAGATGGTAGTCGAAGGACGGCAACACTCTAGATTTGTTCTTAGAGTTAAAGAAACGAGTGCCATCTTCCTTAGGCTTGCTCACATCATCCATTTCCATACATCGTTCTTCATGTCACGACTGTAGGCACATTCGCCACGGAGAGTTAAGTCTAGACCATGTCCCTTACGCGTTCACACCCGCTAGGGAAAACACTTTCATCGCACTGAAACCATAGGACAGCTGAGGGAAGCCTACTTCAGAAGAGGTTTCTCCAGCACCGTCACAGGGCCCATTCAAGATGCCTTCACCGTTTCATGCTAAAGTGCTTCTCATCCTTACGTGTATGGCTTTCCTGATGGATTTCCTTCTCACAATGAAAACCTTGACACGTTCCATCTGTTCTCTCTCCTACTCTTGAAAACACTTCCCACGGAACAAGATTCGAATGGGGACAGACATTCTACACTAAGTATGTCTGTGGGACAGGCACGGGGCACATTCCTTGCGATTTCACACTTTACATTGGAAAAGTCTACCATGTTCAGGGTGAGATGTTAGTAGAAACACGGTTTCTCTGCAGTGGTGTTTCTTCAGACTGATTAGTACTCCCTTGGTTTAGGATTCAACACATACGTTCCGTGAGTATGAATTCCTCGCGAACCCAGGTGGGAGCTCGAAGTCGCGTTTGAGATAGACTTGGTTCTCACAGATTTGTGTATGCCTTTCCTCTGCCTAACTCGCATACTTTGGAAGACGCTTCTATCTTCGTGACCCATGCATGGTGTTCGTTGAGAAAAGCCCTCCGTAAGAAGTTGTTCCGCGAGTAAGGTCGATCACGCTTCCCCTCTGCTTTCTTTCACACTTTGCCTCAAGCCGCTTCGTTTCTTAGCAGAGGAGGTGGCAGTCGAAAGACCGCACCTCCACAGCGCTGTTTTGTAGACCCAAGTGTATAGCACATTCCTTACGCTTCCTCTCATTTCCAGACATACACCTCTCTAGGAGACAACGAGTGTTTTGCTTATGCTTCTCTCTACCGAAACAAGATCTGAGTTGGGAGAAGCTTTCGACACGACTTCTTTCTCAAGCAGCGCTATATGGCCCAGTACCTGTGCCTTCGCTGTGACCGTTGGAACGTTCTTCCATCTTCTTCCCAGTAGATGGCAGTAGAAGGACTATCTCCCTCTACCGTGTTGTTCCTTGAGAGGTGAGTGTAAGGCACTGACACATATAGCTCAGAAGGCTTCATTCTTCCCGAACCAAGATGTGAGCTCGAAATCAGTTTTCACATGCCGTTGTTTCTCTGAGTTCAGCGTAAGGCTCTGCTGAGGCTAGCTCGCCTACATTTGAAGGCCTTCCAACTTCATGACAGAAGCCTTCACACTTGGTGTAAAGCCGCTTCGATCCTTAGGAAAGCAGAAGGGAGTCGAAGGACCGCTCCTCCACAGCATTGTTCTTGAAGAATTAATTGCAGAGCTCGTTGCTTATGCTTCCTCCGATTTCCATACACACACCTCTATAGGGGACAACTTGTGAGTTGGTGGTAACATTCGACCCACATTTTTCTTTACAATTCAGCCTATGGCATTTTCCTTACGCTTTCACGCAAAGAACTGAAAATGTTTCTAGCTTCCTGAAACAAGATCTGAGTAGGGAGAAACTTTCGACACAACTTCTTTCTCAAGCAGTGGTACCTGACACAGATTTGTGCCTTCACTGCGAACGTTGGAAATTGCTTCCATCTTCATCCCTGTAGGTGGTAGTGGAAAGACTATTTCCCTGCAGCTTTGTTTCTTGAGAGGTGAGTATAAGAACCTTCCCTTAGAGAGCAACACATATATCTCCAAGGGCTTCTATCTTCAAGAACCAAGATGTTCGCACGAAAACCTGTTTGACGAGGCCTTCTTTCTCAGAGTTCAGTGTAAGGCTACTAGGCCTGAAGGGAGCCCACGTCCATTTGAAGCCCCATCCACCTGCATGACACAGGACTTAAAGGAGAGAAGCTCTCTGCACAACGTGTTTCCCGATGTACAGGAATGCGCGTTCCACCTCTTTCCTTGCACACAAGGTTTAACAAGCTGCTTCCTTCCTTACTAAAAGAGATGGTAGTCGAAGGACGGCAACAAAATAGATTTGTTCTTAGAGTTAAACAAACGTATGCCATCTTCCTTAGGCTTGCTCACATCATCCATTTCCATACATTGTTCTTCATGTCATGACTGTAGGCACATTCGACACGGAGAGTTAAGTCTAGCCCATGTCCCTTGCGCCTTCACCCCCACTACGGAAAACATTTTCATCTCACTGAAACCATAGGACACCTGAGGGAAGCCTACTTCAGAAGAGGTTTCTCCAGCACCGTCACAGGGCCCTTTCAAGATGCCTTCTCCGTTTCATGCTAAAGTTCTTCTCATTCTTACGTGTATGGCTTTCCTAATGGATTTCTTTCTCACAGTGAAAACCTTGACACGTTCCATCTGCTCTCTCTCCTACTCTTGAAAACACTTCTCACAGAACAAGGTTCGAATGGGGACAGACATTCTACAGTAAGTATGTCTGTGGGACAGGCACGGGGCACATTCCTTGCGATTTCACACTTACATGGGTAACGTCTACCATGTTCAGGGAAGATGTTAGTAGAAACACGGTTTCTCTGCAGTGGTGTTTCTTCAGACTGCATAGTACTCCCTTTGTTTAGGATTCAGCCCATACGTTTTGTGACTATGAATTCCTCGCGAACCCAGATGGGAGCTCGAAGTCGCGTTTGAGATGGACTTGCTTCGCAGAGATTCATGTATGCCTTTCCTTTGGCGAAGTCACATACATTTGAAAACCCTTCCCTCTTCGTGACCCATGGTGTTCGTTGAGAAAAGCCCTCCATAAGAAGTTGTTCGGCGACTAAGGTATGTCTCTCTTCCTTCCCCTCCGTACTCTTTCACACTTTGCTTCAAGCCGCTTCGTTCCTTAGCAAAGCAGATGGCAGTCGAAGGACCGCACCGCCACAGCGTTGTTTCTTCGACTTAAGTGTATCACACGTCCCTTATGCTTCCTCCTATTTCCAGACACACACCTCTCTAGGGGACTACTAGTGGGTTGGTTGTCACATTCGACCCACATTTTTCTTCACAATTCAGCGTGTGGCGTTTTCCTGGTGTTTTCAAACAAAGTACTGACAAGGCTTCTATCTTCCCGAAACAAGATCTGAGTTGGGAGAGGCTTTCGATACAAGTTCGTTCTCAAGCAGTGGTATATGGCACAGTATTTGTGCCTTCGCTTTTAACGTCGGGACTTTCCTCCATTTTCTTCCCTGTAGATGGTAGTGGAAAGGCGATTTCTCTACCGTTTTGTTCCTTGAGAGCTGAGTGTTAGACACTTACACCTATATCTCCAAAGGCTTCACGCTTCCCGAACCAAGAGGTTAGCAGGAAATCCTGTTGGACGTGGCCTTGTTTCTCTGAGTTCAGTGGAAGGCGCTGCTGAGGCGAGCTCGCGTACATTTGAAGGCCCTTCCAACTTCATGACACAAGACTTTGGTGCAGAGAAACCCTCCACACAACGTGTTCCTCACCGTAGTGTACCGCGCTTTCCGTCTCTTTCCTTTTACACTACGTTGTAAAAAGGTGCTTCCATCCGTAGGGAAAGAGCTGGTCGTCGAAGGACGGCAAACCTCTAGATTTGTTCTTAGAGTTAACCATGGGTAGGCAATCCTCCTTATGCTTCCTCACATAATACATATCCATACTCATCCTTCCTCATGGAACGGCCGCACTTCCACAGCGGTGTTTTGTAGAAATAAGTGTATAGCACTTTCCTTACGCTTCCTCCGATTTACAGACACACACCTCTATAGGGGACAACTTGTGACTTGGTGGTAACATTCGACCCACATTTTTCTTCACAATTCAGCCTATGGCATTTTCCTTGCGCTTTCACGCGAAGAACTGAAAACACTTCTAGCTTCCTGAAACAAGATCTGAGGAGGGAGAAACTTTCGACACAACTTCTTTCTCAAGCAGTGGTACATGACACAGTATTTGTGCCTTCACTGCGAACGTTGGAAATTGCTTCCATCTTCGTCCCTGTAGGTGGTAGTGGAAAGACTATTTCCCTGCAGCTTTGTTTCTTGAGAGGTGAGTATAAGAACCTTCCCTTAGAGAGCAGCACATATATCTCCAAGGGCTTCTATCTTCAAGAACCAAGATGTTCGCACGAAAACCTGTTTGACGAGGCCTTCTTTCTCAGAGTTCAGTGTAAGGCTACTAGGCCTGAAGGGAGCCCACGTCCATTTGAAGACCCATCCACCTGCATGACACAGGACTTAAAGGAGAGAAACCCTCTGCACAACGTGTTCCCCGCTGTACAGGAAGGCACGTTCCACCTCTTTCCTTGCACACAATGTTTAACAAGCTGCTTCCAACCTTACGAAAAGAGATGGTAGTCGAAGGACGGCAACACTCTAGATTTGTTCTTAGAGTTAAAGAAACGAGTGCCATCTTCCTTAGGCTTGCTCACATCATCCATTTCCATACATCGTTCTTCATGTCACGACTGTAGGCACATTCGCCACGGAGAGTTAAGTCTAGACCATGTCCCTTACGCGTTCACACCCGCTAGGGAAAACACTTTCATCGCACTGAAACCATAGGACAGCTGAGGGAAGCCTACTTCAGAAGAGGTTTCTCCAGCACCGTCACAGGGCCCATTCAAGATGCCTTCACCGTTTCATGCTAAAGTGCTTCTCATCCTTACGTGTATGGCTTTCCTGATGGATTTCCTTCTCACAATGAAAACCTTGACACGTTCCATCTGTTCTCTCTCCTACTCTTGAAAACACTTCCCACGGAACAAGATTCGAATGGGGACAGACATTCTACACTAAGTATGTCTGTGGGACAGGCACGGGGCACATTCCTTGCGATTTCACACTTTACATTGGAAAAGTCTACCATGTTCAGGGTGAGATGTTAGTAGAAACACGGTTTCTCTGCAGTGGTGTTTCTTCAGACTGATTAGTACTCCCTTGGTTTAGGATTCAACACATACGTTCCGTGAGTATGAATTCCTCGCGAACCCAGGTGGGAGCTCGAAGTCGCGTTTGAGATAGACTTGGTTCTCACAGATTTGTGTATGCCTTTCCTCTGCCTAACTCGCATACTTTGGAAGACGCTTCTATCTTCGTGACCCATGCATGGTGTTCGTTGAGAAAAGCCCTCCGTAAGAAGTTGTTCCGCGAGTAAGGTCGATCACGCTTCCCCTCTGCTTTCTTTCACACTTTGCCTCAAGCCGCTTCGTTTCTTAGCAGAGGAGGTGGCAGTCGAAAGACCGCACCTCCACAGCGCTGTTTTGTAGACCCAAGTGTATAGCACATTCCTTACGCTTCCTCTCATTTCCAGACATACACCTCTCTAGGAGACAACGAGTGTTTTGCTTATGCTTCTCTCTACCGAAACAAGATCTGAGTTGGGAGAAGCTTTCGACACGACTTCTTTCTCAAGCAGCGCTATATGGCCCAGTACCTGTGCCTTCGCTGTGACCGTTGGAACGTTCTTCCATCTTCTTCCCAGTAGATGGCAGTAGAAGGACTATCTCCCTCTACCGTGTTGTTCCTTGAGAGGTGAGTGTAAGGCACTGACACATATAGCTCAGAAGGCTTCATTCTTCCCGAACCAAGATGTGAGCTCGAAATCAGTTTTCACATGCCGTTGTTTCTCTGAGTTCAGCGTAAGGCTCTGCTGAGGCTAGCTCGCCTACATTTGAAGGCCTTCCAACTTCATGACAGAAGCCTTCACACTTGGTGTAAAGCCGCTTCGATCCTTAGGAAAGCAGAAGGGAGTCGAAGGACCGCTCCTCCACAGCATTGTTCTTGAAGAATTAATTGCAGAGCTCGTTGCTTATGCTTCCTCCGATTTCCATACACACACCTCTATAGGGGACAACTTGTGAGTTGGTGGTAACATTCGACCCACATTTTTCTTTACAATTCAGCCTATGGCATTTTCCTTACGCTTTCACGCAAAGAACTGAAAATGTTTCTAGCTTCCTGAAACAAGATCTGAGTAGGGAGAAACTTTCGACACAACTTCTTTCTCAAGCAGTGGTACCTGACACAGATTTGTGCCTTCACTGCGAACGTTGGAAATTGCTTCCATCTTCATCCCTGTAGGTGGTAGTGGAAAGACTATTTCCCTGCAGCTTTGTTTCTTGAGAGGTGAGTATAAGAACCTTCCCTTAGAGAGCAACACATATATCTCCAAGGGCTTCTATCTTCAAGAACCAAGATGTTCGCACGAAAACCTGTTTGACGAGGCCTTCTTTCTCAGAGTTCAGTGTAAGGCTACTAGGCCTGAAGGGAGCCCACGTCCATTTGAAGCCCCATCCACCTGCATGACACAGGACTTAAAGGAGAGAAGCTCTCTGCACAACGTGTTTCCCGATGTACAGGAATGCGCGTTCCACCTCTTTCCTTGCACACAAGGTTTAACAAGCTGCTTCCTTCCTTACTAAAAGAGATGGTAGTCGAAGGACGGCAACAAAATAGATTTGTTCTTAGAGTTAAACAAACGTATGCCATCTTCCTTAGGCTTGCTCACATCATCCATTTCCATACATTGTTCTTCATGTCATGACTGTAGGCACATTCGACACGGAGAGTTAAGTCTAGCCCATGTCCCTTGCGCCTTCACCCCCACTACGGAAAACATTTTCATCTCACTGAAACCATAGGACACCTGAGGGAAGCCTACTTCAGAAGAGGTTTCTCCAGCACCGTCACAGGGCCCTTTCAAGATGCCTTCTCCGTTTCATGCTAAAGTTCTTCTCATTCTTACGTGTATGGCTTTCCTAATGGATTTCTTTCTCACAGTGAAAACCTTGACACGTTCCATCTGCTCTCTCTCCTACTCTTGAAAACACTTCTCACAGAACAAGGTTCGAATGGGGACAGACATTCTACAGTAAGTATGTCTGTGGGACAGGCACGGGGCACATTCCTTGCGATTTCACACTTACATGGGTAACGTCTACCATGTTCAGGGAAGATGTTAGTAGAAACACGGTTTCTCTGCAGTGGTGTTTCTTCAGACTGCATAGTACTCCCTTTGTTTAGGATTCAACCCATACGTTTTGTGACTATGAATTCCTCGCGAACCCAGATGGGAGCTCGAAGTCGCGTTTGAGATGGACTTGCTTCGCAGAGATTCATGTATGCCTTTCCTTTGGCGAAGTCACATACATTTGAAAACCCTTCCCTCTTCGTGACCCATGGTGTTCGTTGAGAAAAGCCCTCCATAAGAAGTTGTTCGGCGACTAAGGTATGTCTCTCTTCCTTCCCCTCCGTACTCTTTCACACTTTGCTTCAAGCCGCTTCGTTCCTTAGCAAAGCAGATGGCAGTCGAAGGACCGCACCGCCACAGCGTTGTTTCTTCGACTTAAGTGTATCACACGTCCCTTATGCTTCCTCCTATTTCCAGACACACACCTCTCTAGGGGACTACTAGTGGGTTGGTTGTCACATTCGACCCACATTTTTCTTCACAATTCAGCGTGTGGCGTTTTCCTGGTGTTTTCAAACAAAGTACTGACAAGGCTTCTATCTTCCCGAAACAAGATCTGAGTTGGGAGAGGCTTTCGATACAAGTTCGTTCTCAAGCAGTGGTATATGGCACAGTATTTGTGCCTTCGCTTTTAACGTCGGGACTTTCCTCCATTTTCTTCCCTGTAGATGGTAGTGGAAAGGCGATTTCTCTACCGTTTTGTTCCTTGAGAGCTGAGTGTTAGACACTTACACCTATATCTCCAAAGGCTTCACGCTTCCCGAACCAAGAGGTTAGCAGGAAATCCTGTTGGACGTGGCCTTGTTTCTCTGAGTTCAGTGGAAGGCGCTGCTGAGGCGAGCTCGCGTACATTTGAAGGCCCTTCCAACTTCATGACACAAGACTTTCGTGCAGAGAAACCCTCCACACAACGTGTTCCTCACCGTAGTGTACCGCGCTTTCCGTCTCTTTCCTTTTACACTACGTTGTAAAAAGGTGCTTCCATCCGTAGGGAAAGAGCTGGTCGTCGAAGGACGGCAAACCTCTAGATTTGTTCTTAGAGTTAACCATGGGTAGGCAATCCTCCTTATGCTTCCTCACATAATACATATCCATACTCATCCTTCCTCATGGAACGGCCGCACTTCCACAGCGGTGTTTTGTAGAAATAAGTGTATAGCACTTTCCTTACGCTTCCTCCGATTTACAGACACACACCTCTATAGGGGACAACTTGTGACTTGGTGGTAACATTCGACCCACATTTTTCTTCACAATTCAGCCTATGGCATTTTCCTTGCGCTTTCACGCGAAGAACTGAAAACACTTCTAGCTTCCTGAAACAAGATCTGAGGAGGGAGAAACTTTCGACACAACTTCTTTCTCAAGCAGTGGTACATGACACAGTATTTGTGCCTTCACTGCGAACGTTGGAAATTGCTTCCATCTTCGTCCCTGTAGGTGGTAGTGGAAAGACTATTTCCCTGCAGCTTTGTTTCTTGAGAGGTGAGTATAAGAACCTTCCCTTAGAGAGCAGCACATATATCTCCAAGGGCTTCTATCTTCAAGAACCAAGATGTTCGCACGAAAACCTGTTTGACGAGGCCTTCTTTCTCAGAGTTCAGTGTAAGGCTACTAGGCCTGAAGGGAGCCCACGTCCATTTGAAGACCCATCCACCTGCATGACACAGGACTTAAAGGAGAGAAACCCTCTGCACAACGTGTTCCCCGCTGTACAGGAAGGCACGTTCCACCTCTTTCCTTGCACACAATGTTTAACAAGCTGCTTCCAACCTTACGAAAAGAGATGGTAGTCGAAGGACGGCAACACTCTAGATTTGTTCTTAGAGTTAAAGAAACGAGTGCCATCTTCCTTAGGCTTGCTCACATCATCCATTTCCATACATCGTTCTTCATGTCACGACTGTAGGCACATTCGCCACGGAGAGTTAAGTCTAGACCATGTCCCTTACGCGTTCACACCCGCTAGGGAAAACACTTTCATCGCACTGAAACCATAGGACAGCTGAGGGAAGCCTACTTCAGAAGAGGTTTCTCCAGCACCGTCACAGGGCCCATTCAAGATGCCTTCACCGTTTCATGCTAAAGTGCTTCTCATCCTTACGTGTATGGCTTTCCTGATGGATTTCCTTCTCACAATGAAAACCTTGACACGTTCCATCTGTTCTCTCTCCTACTCTTGAAAACACTTCCCACGGAACAAGATTCGAATGGGGACAGACATTCTACACTAAGTATGTCTGTGGGACAGGCACGGGGCACATTCCTTGCGATTTCACACTTTACATTGGAAAAGTCTACCATGTTCAGGGT
This sequence comes from Eumetopias jubatus, assembly GCF_037043125.1. Lineage (NCBI taxonomy): Eukaryota > Metazoa > Chordata > Mammalia > Carnivora > Otariidae > Eumetopias > Eumetopias jubatus. Next base: position 142,267 of record NW_028275033.1, read on the forward strand.
GAGATGTTAGTAGAAACACGGTTTCTCTGCAGTGGTGTTTCTTCAGACTGATTAGTACTCCCTTGGTTTAGGATTCAACACATACGTTCTGTGAGTATGAATTCCTCGCGAACCCAGGTGGGAGCTCGAAGTCGCGTTTGAGATAGACTTGGTTCTCACAGATTTGTGTATGCCTTTCCTCTGCCTAACTCGCATACTTTGGAAGACGCTTCTATCTTCGTGACCCATGCATGGTGTTCGTTGAGAAAAGCCCTCCGTAAGAAGTTGTTCCGCGAGTAAGGTCGATCACGCTTCCCCTCTGCTTTCTTTCACACTTTGCCTCAAGCCGCTTCGTTTCTTAGCAGAGGAGGTGGCAGTCGAAAGACCGCACCTCCACAGCGCTGTTTTGTAGACCCAAGTGTATAGCACATTCCTTACGCTTCCTCTCATTTCCAGACATACACCTCTCTAGGAGACAACGAGTGTTTTGCTTATGCTTCTCTCTACCGAAACAAGATCTGAGTTGGGAGAAGCTTTCGACACGACTTCTTTCTCAAGCAGCGCTATATGGCCCAGTACCTGTGCCTTCGCTGTGACCGTTGGAACGTTCTTCCATCTTCTTCCCAGTAGATGGCAGTAGAAGGACTATCTCCCTCTACCGTGTTGTTCCTTGAGAGGTGAGTGTAAGGCACTGACACATATAGCTCAGAAGGCTTCATTCTTCCCGAACCAAGATGTGAGCTCGAAATCAGTTTTCACATGCCGTTGTTTCTCTGAGTTCAGCGTAAGGCTCTGCTGAGGCTAGCTCGCCTACATTTGAAGGCCTTCCAACTTCATGACAGAAGCCTTCACACTTGGTGTAAAGCCGCTTCGATCCTTAGGAAAGCAGAAGGGAGTCGAAGGACCGCTCCTCCACAGCATTGTTCTTGAAGAATTAATTGCAGAGCTCGTTGCTTATGCTTCCTCCGATTTCCATACACACACCTCTATAGGGGACAACTTGTGAGTTGGTGGTAACATTCGACCCACATTTTTCTTTACAATTCAGCCTATGGCATTTTCCTTACGCTTTCACGCAAAGAACTGAAAATGTTTCTAGCTTCCTGAAACAAGATCTGAGTAGGGAGAAACTTTCGACACAACTTCTTTCTCAAGCAGTGGTACCTGACACAGATTTGTGCCTTCACTGCGAACGTTGGAAATTGCTTCCATCTTCATCCCTGTAGGTGGTAGTGGAAAGACTATTTCCCTGCAGCTTTGTTTCTTGAGAGGTGAGTATAAGAACCTTCCCTTAGAGAGCAACACATATATCTCCAAGGGCTTCTATCTTCAAGAACCAAGATGTTCGCACGAAAACCTGTTTGACGAGGCCTTCTTTCTCAGAGTTCAGTGTAAGGCTACTAGGCCTGAAGGGAGCCCACGTCCATTTGAAGCCCCATCCACCTGCATGACACAGGACTTAAAGGAGAGAAGCTCTCTGCACAACGTGTTTCCCGATGTACAGGAATGCGCGTTCCACCTCTTTCCTTGCACACAAGGTTTAACAAGCTGCTTCCTTCCTTACTAAAAGAGATGGTAGTCGAAGGACGGCAACAAAATAGATTTGTTCTTAGAGTTAAACAAACGTATGCCATCTTCCTTAGGCTTGCTCACATCATCCATTTCCATACATTGTTCTTCATGTCATGACTGTAGGCACATTCGACACGGAGAGTTAAGTCTAGCCCATGTCCCTTGCGCCTTCACCCCCACTACGGAAAACATTTTCATCTCACTGAAACCATAGGACACCTGAGGGAAGCCTACTTCAGAAGAGGTTTCTCCAGCACCGTCACAGGGCCCTTTCAAGATGCCTTCTCCGTTTCATGCTAAAGTTCTTCTCATTCTTACGTGTATGGCTTTCCTAATGGATTTCTTTCTCACAGTGAAAACCTTGACACGTTCCATCTGCTCTCTCTCCTACTCTTGAAAACACTTCTCACAGAACAAGGTTCGAATGGGGACAGACATTCTACAGTAAGTATGTCTGTGGGACAGGCACGGGGCACATTCCTTGCGATTTCACACTTACATGGGTAACGTCTACCATGTTCAGGGAAGATGTTAGTAGAAACACGGTTTCTCTGCAGTGGTGTTTCTTCAGACTGCATAGTACTCCCTTTGTTTAGGATTCAACCCATACGTTTTGTGACTATGAATTCCTCGCGAACCCAGATGGGAGCTCGAAGTCGCGTTTGAGATGGACTTGCTTCGCAGAGATTCATGTATGCCTTTCCTTTGGCGAAGTCACATACATTTGAAAACCCTTCCCTCTTCGTGACCCATGGTGTTCGTTGAGAAAAGCCCTCCATAAGAAGTTGTTCGGCGACTAAGGTATGTCTCTCTTCCTTCCCCTCCGTACTCTTTCACACTTTGCTTCAAGCCGCTTCGTTCCTTAGCAAAGCAGATGGCAGTCGAAGGACCGCACCGCCACAGCGTTGTTTCTTCGACTTAAGTGTATCACACGTCCCTTATGCTTCCTCCTATTTCCAGACACACACCTCTCTAGGGGACTACTAGTGGGTTGGTTGTCACATTCGACCCACATTTTTCTTCACAATTCAGCGTGTGGCGTTTTCCTGGTGTTTTCAAACAAAGTACTGACAAGGCTTCTATCTTCCCGAAACAAGATCTGAGTTGGGAGAGGCTTTCGATACAAGTTCGTTCTCAAGCAGTGGTATATGGCACAGTATTTGTGCCTTCGCTTTTAACGTCGGGACTTTCCTCCATTTTCTTCCCTGTAGATGGTAGTGGAAAGGCGATTTCTCTACCGTTTTGTTCCTTGAGAGCTGAGTGTTAGACACTTACACCTATATCTCCAAAGGCTTCACGCTTCCCGAACCAAGAGGTTAGCAGGAAATCCTGTTGGACGTGGCCTTGTTTCTCTGAGTTCAGTGGAAGGCGCTGCTGAGGCGAGCTCGCGTACATTTGAAGGCCCTTCCAACTTCATGACACAAGACTTTCGTGCAGAGAAACCCTCCACACAACGTGTTCCTCACCGTAGTGTACCGCGCTTTCCGTCTCTTTCCTTTTACACTACGTTGTAAAAAGGTGCTTCCATCCGTAGGGAAAGAGCTGGTCGTCGAAGGACGGCAAACCTCTAGATTTGTTCTTAGAGTTAACCATGGGTAGGCAATCCTCCTTATGCTTCCTCACATAATACATATCCATACTCATCCTTCCTCATGGAACGGCCGCACTTCCACAGCGGTGTTTTGTAGAAATAAGTGTATAGCACTTTCCTTACGCTTCCTCCGATTTACAGACACACACCTCTATAGGGGACAACTTGTGACTTGGTGGTAACATTCGACCCACATTTTTCTTCACAATTCAGCCTATGGCATTTTCCTTGCGCTTTCACGCGAAGAACTGAAAACACTTCTAGCTTCCTGAAACAAGATCTGAGGAGGGAGAAACTTTCGACACAACTTCTTTCTCAAGCAGTGGTACATGACACAGTATTTGTGCCTTCACTGCGAACGTTGGAAATTGCTTCCATCTTCGTCCCTGTAGGTGGTAGTGGAAAGACTATTTCCCTGCAGCTTTGTTTCTTGAGAGGTGAGTATAAGAACCTTCCCTTAGAGAGCAGCACATATATCTCCAAGGGCTTCTATCTTCAAGAACCAAGATGTTCGCACGAAAACCTGTTTGACGAGGCCTTCTTTCTCAGAGTTCAGTGTAAGGCTACTAGGCCTGAAGGGAGCCCACGTCCATTTGAAGACCCATCCACCTGCATGACACAGGACTTAAAGGAGAGAAACCCTCTGCACAACGTGTTCCCCGCTGTACAGGAAGGCACGTTCCACCTCTTTCCTTGCACACAATGTTTAACAAGCTGCTTCCAACCTTACGAAAAGAGATGGTAGTCGAAGGACGGCAACACTCTAGATTTGTTCTTAGAGTTAAAGAAACGAGTGCCATCTTCCTTAGGCTTGCTCACATCATCCATTTCCATACATCGTTCTTCATGTCACGACTGTAGGCACATTCGCCACGGAGAGTTAAGTCTAGACCATGTCCCTTACGCGTTCACACCCGCTAGGGAAAACACTTTCATCGCACTGAAACCATAGGACAGCTGAGGGAAGCCTACTTCAGAAGAGGTTTCTCCAGCACCGTCACAGGGCCCATTCAAGATGCCTTCACCGTTTCATGCTAAAGTGCTTCTCATCCTTACGTGTATGGCTTTCCTGATGGATTTCCTTCTCACAATGAAAACCTTGACACGTTCCATCTGTTCTCTCTCCTACTCTTGAAAACACTTCCCACGGAACAAGATTCGAATGGGGACAGACATTCTACACTAAGTATGTCTGTGGGACAGGCACGGGGCACATTCCTTGCGATTTCACACTTTACATTGGAAAAGTCTACCATGTTCAGGGTGAGATGTTAGTAGAAACACGGTTTCTCTGCAGTGGTGTTTCTTCAGACTGATTAGTACTCCCTTGGTTTAGGATTCAACACATACGTTCTGTGAGTATGAATTCCTCGCGAACCCAGGTGGGAGCTCGAAGTCGCGTTTGAGATAGACTTGGTTCTCACAGATTTGTGTATGCCTTTCCTCTGCCTAACTCGCATACTTTGGAAGACGCTTCTATCTTCGTGACCCATGCATGGTGTTCGTTGAGAAAAGCCCTCCGTAAGAAGTTGTTCCGCGAGTAAGGTCGATCACGCTTCCCCTCTGCTTTCTTTCACACTTTGCCTCAAGCCGCTTCGTTTCTTAGCAGAGGAGGTGGCAGTCGAAAGACCGCACCTCCACAGCGCTGTTTTGTAGACCCAAGTGTATAGCACATTCCTTACGCTTCCTCTCATTTCCAGACATACACCTCTCTAGGAGACAACGAGTGTTTTGCTTATGCTTCTCTCTACCGAAACAAGATCTGAGTTGGGAGAAGCTTTCGACACGACTTCTTTCTCAAGCAGCGCTATATGGCCCAGTACCTGTGCCTTCGCTGTGACCGTTGGAACGTTCTTCCATCTTCTTCCCAGTAGATGGCAGTAGAAGGACTATCTCCCTCTACCGTGTTGTTCCTTGAGAGGTGAGTGTAAGGCACTGACACATATAGCTCAGAAGGCTTCATTCTTCCCGAACCAAGATGTGAGCTCGAAATCAGTTTTCACATGCCGTTGTTTCTCTGAGTTCAGCGTAAGGCTCTGCTGAGGCTAGCTCGCCTACATTTGAAGGCCTTCCAACTTCATGACAGAAGCCTTCACACTTGGTGTAAAGCCGCTTCGATCCTTAGGAAAGCAGAAGGGAGTCGAAGGACCGCTCCTCCACAGCATTGTTCTTGAAGAATTAATTGCAGAGCTCGTTGCTTATGCTTCCTCCGATTTCCATACACACACCTCTATAGGGGACAACTTGTGAGTTGGTGGTAACATTCGACCCACATTTTTCTTTACAATTCAGCCTATGGCATTTTCCTTACGCTTTCACGCAAAGAACTGAAAATGTTTCTAGCTTCCTGAAACAAGATCTGAGTAGGGAGAAACTTTCGACACAACTTCTTTCTCAAGCAGTGGTACCTGACACAGATTTGTGCCTTCACTGCGAACGTTGGAAATTGCTTCCATCTTCATCCCTGTAGGTGGTAGTGGAAAGACTATTTCCCTGCAGCTTTGTTTCTTGAGAGGTGAGTATAAGAACCTTCCCTTAGAGAGCAACACATATATCTCCAAGGGCTTCTATCTTCAAGAACCAAGATGTTCGCACGAAAACCTGTTTGACGAGGCCTTCTTTCTCAGAGTTCAGTGTAAGGCTACTAGGCCTGAAGGGAGCCCACGTCCATTTGAAGCCCCATCCACCTGCATGACACAGGACTTAAAGGAGAGAAGCTCTCTGCACAACGTGTTTCCCGATGTACAGGAATGCGCGTTCCACCTCTTTCCTTGCACACAAGGTTTAACAAGCTGCTTCCTTCCTTACTAAAAGAGATGGTAGTCGAAGGACGGCAACAAAATAGATTTGTTCTTAGAGTTAAACAAACGTATGCCATCTTCCT